>NC_081559.1:17344207-17369365 GCF_022355385.1 Mustela nigripes | reverse complement strand
CGGAGCCCGCGGGCGTCGCCCCGGCTGCGCGCCGCCTCGACTCGGCTCGGCCCGCCCCGCCCCGCCCGCGCCCGCGCCCGCGCCCGCGGCCGGCGCGGGGCTCTGCGGCGCGGTTCTCACCTCCGCGGAGGCCTCCTGGATTCCTTCCGGGCCTGGGCGCCGGCCGAGGACCGGTGGGCGCGCTCCCTTCCTATTCCGGCTCCATGGCGGTGCCCGGACCACCACCCCCCTCCCCACGGCCCGGGGCCGTCCAGGGCGCCGCGGCCGTCCGCTGCCTGCCGCCCGCAGCCCGCGGAGCCGGACACCGTGGTCCCCGGCCTCTCCCGCCGGCGCGAGAGGAGCCGCGAAGTGCGAGCGTCCCTCGCCAGCCCCGGGCTCCGAGTCACGACTCAGCCCACGTAGACATCCACCGGGAGCGTAGCGCTGCGGTCCTGATGGAGCTCTGACGTCAGGGAAGGTGCGAAAAACAGGGCCCCTTCTGACGCAGGAGCCGCGCACCGCCCCCCGCCCCCCTCCCCGGCGCCGGAGCCCCCTTCCTCCCGCCCCCACGCGCCCCTCCCCGAGCTCTTTTAAAGCGAACACCGCCTCCGGGGTCAGGGCCCCACTCGGGAGCTCGGGAAACCAAACCTGTGCTAACCCAAAAGCCTGGGCTCCCAGCGGACTCGGGGTGGGGGGGGGGGGTGGGGGGAGAGACCGACCCCAAGGTTGTAGCACGGAGGGCCCCGAGGGAGACGGCTCGCCCCTTCCCAGCAGCGCAGGCACCGGCGAAAGGCGAATGCGGCTGCGAGGGCTCGGCGTTGGCGCCGCTCGCGCGTTTGCCGCAGTGAGCTGCAGCCCACAAAAGCTGCGGTTTAATGAGCGCTTACTTCGTGCCCGGCGCGGTGTGTCGGGCTTAGGCAGGGGTCCTTGCGCTTCGGGCTCCGGGCCGCCCCTGAGAGGACCTGGCCAGGGATCCTACGGTTGGAGAAAACTGAGCCCTGAGGGAGGTTAGGTATCGAAAGACCTGCCCTGCGCAGGAAAGGGTTACAAATATTAACCAAAATCCCCTCAGTCATTCGGTGGTGTTCTGTACCACCCACTGCGAACATGGTGCTGTGCAAAAACAGCTGACTGTAATGGGCGACACAAACCTGAATCGATGAAAATCCGTGATAAGGAAAATAATCATCCCTAAAATGGAGATAGCCTCCAATGGGAGAGCTTCTGTTTTAGGTAAAAAAATAATCTTAGAATGAGCTACCTTGTTCTCTGGCCATTGTTACAATTATCCATTGCTTTTGCAGCCATAATTTCCATTCTTTTTGTATTACTCTGATCTTGCCTCACCCAGGACATCTTTCTGTGATTTTTAAACCTGGGCTATTTCAACTATTTGGTTTATAACCCTATTTAGATTTTTTTTTTTTTAACATACAAAAAAAAAAAAATACTGATTTCTTCTAAGGCAAGCTCTTTCCACATCCCAGCCTTGGAAATGGTGAAAGAAAGCCTATTATACATTAACCCAGCCACCATGACATAATGTATTTCACAGATGCGAAGACACACATTTTTCACACTTTGACATCTCAGAAATCAGGGTGCATTTTCCAAACTGGTCTCTTCATAGTACTGGCCAGGTGGTTATATGAACCTAGTTGCCATCACCTCCCCCTGCAGAAACTTGGATGTAGCCTTTCACACTGTCCTTATTCCCACTCACTTAGATGCACTGTTTAATAAAACCCACAACCCTAAAAGGAGGGAATTAACAGGCATAGAATTCTCTTAAACTTGAAGAGAGCTTCTTCCTAGGAAAAAAGAACAGATTTTCCTAGGACCAAAAAGAGATTTCCTTTAGCACTAAAAAAGAGATGCGGCTAGCGAAAAGGATTTAGACTTCTGAGAGATATTCACCAAGTACATTAGTTCTTAATGCATTTTAGAGACCTACATCTGAACAGTTAAATAAGCCTCACACACACACACACACACAAAGTGAAACGACCCACTTATTATTTTTAATGGTATGGTTTGTCAATTACAACCCATCTTAAGTTTTGGTCAAAAAAAAAAAAAAAACCATTGAAGAAGAAAAATGCGTTCTGTATGCTCCTGGGAAGCCACGCATTGACCTCTTCTGGTTACATCAGAAAATGCCAACATCAAAACCTGAGGAATAGGATCAGCTCCTTGAGGGAAAAATCCTAGACTTGATGCATCACCAACACTTCTGGTGGCTCTGGAGACAACACTGTATAGAAAACCACAGGATACAACTGATTCCAAAAGTGACCTAGAAAAGTTGGGTTCTAGAGGCATCTGGGGTGGCTCAGTCGGTTAAGCGGCTGCCTTTAGCTGGGGTCATGATGCCGGGGTCCTGGGATGGAGCCTCACTGGGCTCCCTGCGCAGCGGAGAGTCTGCGTCTTCCTCTATCACTCCTCCTGCTTGTGCTCTGTGTTAAATAAATAAAATCTTTTAAAAGGAGGGGGGTAACTGGGTGGCTCAGATGGTTAAGCGTATGTCTTCAGCTCAGATCATGATCCCAGGGTTCTGGGATCCAACCTTAAGTTGGGCTCCCAGCTCAGCAAGCAATCTGCTTCTCCCTCTCTTTCTTCCCCTCCCCTCCCCCCCCCCCCAACCCCGCTTGTGCTCTCTCTTTCTATCAAATAAATACATCTTTAAAAAGTAATAAAATAAAAGTGAATTTTTAAAAGTTGGGCTCTGAATGTAAAGAAGTTTTTGAAATCCCTTAACCAATCTTACTTCTATTTCCCTTTATATGCATGTGCAAGACTGATCCAGACCAAATCTAAGCCTGAAAGGGCTATTTCACTTCTTAGGAAATAAAAATACTAAACTATAAAAAATCAACGTGCTGTGGTTGGCAGCATTTTTCTTCAGCATGATATTATTCAAGGAAGTGTCATCCTACATCAGATTAGCAGTCTCTTCAGACTAGATTTTTGGCTACTGGCAATGAGTACTTTTATGGCTGAGCTTAATTATCTATAAGGTTAAGCTTTAAAATTTTTCAGTTTCCCACAATCTTTTATTAACCCATTATAGATCTAAACCTGATCAGCAAGTATTTACTTAAAGTACATTAAAAATCAAGGTTGGTGGGGCGCCTGGGTGGCTCAGTGTGTTGAAGCTTCTGCCTTGGGCTCTGGTCGTGGTCCCAGGGTCCTGGGATCAGCCCCACATCGGGGTCTCTGCTCAGCGTGGAGCCTGCTTTCCTCCTCTTTCTCTGCCTGCCTCTCTGCCGACTTGTGATCTCTGGCAAATAAATAAAATCTTTAAAAAAAAATCAAGGTTTGTATGTACCCCATTTGTTTTCCAGGAAGAAAAAGGATCCTATATATGTGTTTTTTCACATTCTTCCTTAAAAGGAAGAATGAAAGCTGTTATTTTATGTCAGAAATCATTCTGATAGTGCCTTTGTTTTGTGAGCTGTTTAAGCTAACATTAGCTTAATGTCTTAAGGAAAAGGGGAAAGCCTAGATCTCATTCCCAAATCATAAAAGAATTTAGATTCTGTCAGTTTAGAGTTTGGTTTATTTTTCCCTGAATTTCTCTTCGTGCACATCAACCTATTCATAGGTGATATCATTATGAAGATTTTACCCACCATTGGCCTTTTTTTTTTTTTTTTTAATAGGTTCTGCACCCAGCCTGGGGCTTGAGCTCAGGACCTTGAGATCAAGAGTCTCATGCTCTTCTGACTGAGCCAGCCAGGTGCCCCTAGCCTGGCATTTTTATAAAGAGTATATAAAGAGTATAATGTCATCTTTTTTAAAGATTTTGCTTATTTATTTGACAGAAGAGATCACAAGCAGGCAGAAAGAGAGGGGGGAAGGGGAAGCATGCTCCCTCTTCTGAGCAGAGAGCCCGATGCGGGGCTCCATCCCAGGACCCTGGGATCATGACCTGAGCCAAAGGCAGAGGCTTTAACCCACTGAGCCACCCAGGCGCCCCTATAATGCCATCTTTTATAGAAAAGGATTCTCTCATATGTCCCTTCCAAATCATAATTTAAAAATTAATAAGAATGATTACAAAATATCTCTATTCACTTTGTCGTGTTCTTCATTCTTCCCTGTAAGACAGAAATTTTGTCTCTGACAAAAATTTCATTTGAAAGGCAGAAGGCAAGATGGGAGTTGGAACAAGAAGGAACAAAAAGGCTCTTGAAAAAGAAATACAAGTAAAAGTGTGTAGCTTAGAGTTGCAAAGCTATACGGCAGACACACGGAGCATGGCGGTGGATCTCAGTGTGGGGAGAGGAGTGCAGGGGGAGATCATAGAGATGAGCTTAATCCTCATCCATCATACAAGAATTTAATAATGGCTGAAGTCGGCAAACCACAGCAGAGCAATATAAGCTTTCTTTTTTATTTTTTTTAAGACTTATTGATTTATTTGAGAAAGAGAGTACAAGCAGGAGGACAGAGGGAGAGGGAGAGCGAATCCAAAACGAACTCCAAGCTCTGTGCTGAGCACAAGCCGGACACAGGGCTTGATCTCACTATCTCAGGGATCATGAGATCACGACCTGAGCCAAAACCAAGAGTCACACACCGAACCGAGAGCGCCACCCAGGCACCCCAACATGCGCCTTTAAAAAAATAAAATAAAATAAAGATTTTTATTTATTTGACAGAGACACAGCGAGAGAGGGAACACAAGCAGGGGGAGTAGGAGAGGGAGAAGCAGACTCCCCACGGAGCAGGGAGCCCAATGCGAGGCTCGATCCAGAACCCCAGGATCATGACCTGAGCCGAACGCCCAACAACTGAGCCACCCAGGTGCCCCTATGCGCCTGTTTTTAACTAAACATACAGTTGATCCACCATAACCAAACAAAGTAAAAAATTTTTTTAATAGTCTCCTCTGTCAAGAGGAGATGCCGGCAAAGGAGCAGCAGAAGGACAGGCGACCACAGCTCAAATATCATCCCCGGCTGCCCACATCAACTTAAAATTATGCACAATGAGATTGAACTTCTTTGTTACACTCTCCCTGCTCTATTCTTGCTTCAGTCTAATCAAACTCCTTCCCACTTTTACATTCTGGGATACAACTTAATACACCTTTATCTAAAGACATCAGTAGCGCAGAGTTTGAGATAGGGTTTATTTTATTTTATTTTATTATTTTTTAAGATTGTATTGACCCATTTGAGAGCACAAAGCTGGAGGGAGAGAGAATATGAAGCAGACTCCCTGCAGAGGACAGAGCCCGACTCAGGGTCGACCACACAGACACCACTGACATAGTTTTTTCTAGTAATCCTTTACCAATTCTTACCATATTCTACGCTCTTTTTTTTTCTTTCACTCTTTTCCCTCTTTCATTTTATTCCCAAATTGTTTCTTTACTTTCTTTTTTTTTTTTTTTTTTTTTTTTTTTTTGTCTTGCTCCCTGAAGAACAATTTATAATCCTGAAAGATAGTGCCTCTAACTTCTGGTGATAATTGGGACTGAAAATGTGACTAACCACACACTTGTTCTTCCTCTAATTCAAAATTCATTTCAAAGTTTATGTCCTCTGGAGCTTTAAATTTTAACAAAAAAGTAATAATTACTATTGGCTTTCATAAGACTAAGTCATCAATATGAGAATGATATTTTTGAGACTTCCCCTATATTTAAATTTCCAATTGTTGGGGCACCTGGATGGCTCAAGCAGGTAAGGGTCTGCCTTTGACCCGGGTCATGACCTTGGGGTCCTGGGATCCAGCCCCACAATAGGACTCCTTGCTCAGCAGGCAATCTTTTCCTCCCTTTTTCTCTGCCCCTCCCCCTGCTTGTGCTCAGGTGCCCCCCTCTTTCTAAAATAAATAACATCTTAAAAAAAAAAAAAACCTCCCAATAGTTTTCATCAGTCGACTTGCAACAATATAGAATTACTCCCCTTAAATATAGTTACATAAGGACAAATTTAGAAGCCAGTATGAAGTCCACAGACCCTGCGTTTAAAAATTAATTGATGACACTCAAACATTATTTAGGAAGAGCTCTGGAATATATTAGGCGAAAACAGCAAAGCATAATAAATTTTTGTGTAAGAAAGGGAGAACTCAGGATATAAATTTATAATTATATTTCCACAGAAAAACTCTGAAATGAAACCCAAGAAGTAATAAAATCGGTTACGGCAAAAATGAAGTGGTGAGACATGGGAATGAGCACAGTGACGAGAGTAACATTTGTCACCGTGCACTTATCACGTTATGGCTTATGCATCTTCTGAATTTTTTCCACTAAAAATAGCAGCTAGATTAAAATTCAAAGTAGGAGACTTTAGAAAGGGGAGAAACAAAATTTGGACGATGGGTTCTGGCACAGGAGCCTGCCCCGGAGACATGGAGAAGGAGCACAGAGGAAGTCCATATCCTCAGAAGCACCATCTACACGGTTTGCAACTAAACTGACTTCAGCATCCCTTCTGGGTGACTGTATAGTAAGAAGCAAACTGAAGTCAAAACTGGAGTCGTTTTTTTCTTCAAAATCTGAAGTGCTGCTCGCCCTCAGGACCTGGGTCCTCCTAAACAATTTTACTTCAAGCCACCACAGGCCTGAGAACAGAGAGACCGTCCGCCACCTGACAGCCCCGAGTGGCTTCCTGGCATCAAAACAGATGAGCCAGGCTACAGAGGACTTACTGACTTCTCGGAAAGAATTTTGGCTTGCTGCTGGAGAGGACCTCACTGCGGGAGGCATGGGTCCTGCCGGCACACGAGTTCACAGTTCAAAGCGGCCTCACCTCCTGCTCAAGCTCTTTTTTAAAACTATCCCTTGGACTCAGCCCAGTTGCATCGCTCCACACTTATGCCATCCTCCCGGACTCCTGACCCCGGGGCTGTCTGCAACAGTATCACCCACCAAATGTCTATTTCTGGGAGCTGGCAGTTCCCTTCACCTAGGACCCTGTTATATCCTATCTTGCCTTCCAACTCCAAGTAACAAGCCCTGTGATTGCAAAGCTATGCTAGTAAACATGCAATCGTTAAGATAAATAACGAGATCAAAAACTGGCATCTGAACCATATCTCCGAAATTCAGCCCCTCGGACGACGGTTAAGGACACACTGGAGCTCCACTTGGAGAGATGGGTAGTTTCTGTCTAGACCGAGAAGAACATGGATGACATTCACGGAGAAAGGAGAAGCACATAAAAAAAAAAAAAAAAATCCACATGGGATCACAAACAATATAGTTTCAAGGCTATCACTTGAAATATACCCTCTAATACTATTGCACTGACATGTTTAATTTTCCATTTACAAGACTGGCCCTCTCTATGCGTAGTGCTACAGATCTCCGCTGATTCTTGTGAGCTCCTGCCTGCTACCGTACGCTCCTCATCCCACGCCTTCACCACACCAGCCCAATGTTCTAAAGCTACTTCATCACGAGACTTTTCACAGCCCCCACCAACCACTCATTCTTAGACCCACACATTTTTTTTTTTAAGATTTATTTATTTGACAGAGAGAAATCACAAGTAGACAGAGAGGCAGCCAGAGAGAGAGAGAGAGAGAGAAGCAGGCTCCCTGCTGAGCAGAGAGCCCGACGCGGGACTCGATCCCAGGACCCTGAGATCATGACCTGAGCCGAAGGCAGCGGCTTAACCCACTGAGCCACCCAGGCGCCCTAGACCCACACATTTAAAGCCAAAGGCCAAGCAACCTGTCTTCCCCAAAGTCATCCCGAAACAAGCGATATTTACATTCAACTCTCAGAAAGAGTAACGCAGAGTTCCCACAGCTGTGGGGCCTGGCCTCCACAGACCTTCCACACTCCTCCCACAACATGCATATCCTACTGACATAGCTGAGCTCCCTTACTGGTGAAGGTTAACCAGCCCAGAAATAGGCCAGCTCACTTCAACACTCCCATTACATCAAGCTCCTGAGATTTCCAACAACCGTTCTAATTAGGGGATCCTATGGATAGGATTTGTATCTACCCTCACTGCTAAACGCTATTGGCACTTTTTGCTCAATCGTAACATGTGTGCTTTTGGCCTTCATCCAGCTCACAAAAAAACTAAAAGAATTATGCTTAGGATCCCAATTTTGCCTGAAGCCATGTACTTCGGGATCGGGCTTTTCTTAAGGCCCTTATAACAAAAATCAATGTCACCTGTACCTGGTGTTGCCCAATAAAAATCGGATTCCCATTCAGTCTTGCTCACACTGGGGCTTCCTATGGCTATATATCAGTCTCAAGCACCATTGCCTTCAACTTCACTTTGGCAAGGGCATTGATTGACGTGACCCGATTGCCATTCCCTGTTACGCGGAACAGGTCGTTGAGAGTTGCAGGCTTTTCAACCGGGGTCACCGTCCGTCATCAACAGCCAAAATCAAATCCCAGAGAACTATCAACGAGTGTCCAAGACTTTATCCAATTTTGACTAAATTTTGAGGCACTGCACCTGTGAAACACGGGTCAAGACAATGTGTTCTGCAAATCCTTAACTTATTTTCATGGCTGGCTAAGAACCAGCTTCCAAACTAGGCTAATTTTACTAACAGGAATGTTCGTGATCAATTTCCTACTTGTTTGCCTCTTAAGAGACTGCAATAATGCAGTTCCCTACTATTATACATAATGTATTTTATTTTATTGTGGTAAGAATATTTAACATGAGATCTACCCTCTTAACCAATCGTTAGCATATAACATCGTATTATTGTCTCGGAGCACAATATCACACAGCAGATTAACAGAAGATATTCACCTTCAAGATCTAACAGGCCTAACATGGCTCCCATAATTCCACTGAAGCACCTTGAGAAGCCCACGCACCACAGGTCCAATAGCATTAGCTATATTTTCTTAATCATATAATTTCCATGCTGCGGAATTTGGAGGCTTCTGACCCAGGGAAACCACCCACCAAGGATTAACTAATTCTGAAAGATAACAAACAACCTGCTGACTAGCAAAGCTTTGATACATATGCAAACCAACCCGAGTCCATACCCCCAACCTGGATCCATTAATCGGACCTCAAAAGCCCAGGATTCAATTCCCTGCCCTAATCACTACTGGGCAAAGTACCAGACAACTGGAGACCATCCTACAGCCCAGAGTCCACAGAAACTATTCAAACTCTCCAATTACAGCTTGTACGCCTTACCTTGCTTAGCCTTCCTTCCCGAGAAGAAATCTGCGTTAAGGCTCCCTCCTGCAGTCTCCCTACCCCCTCTCTCTGCTAATCAGAGAGACTCTTTCCCCAGTGGCCTTCCTAGCAGGCCTGCCATCTGTTTCTGAGGGACCGTGAGTATAATGAAAATATTTTCATTCACGGCATTCACTTTCATGTCCCTGTCTCTTACGGTTTCTCCTCAAAACAAGTCAGGGAACATTATTAGAACAATTGGTGCAGACAGCGTGTGGCTTCACACCAGAAAGGGATGCTATCTCCGGGAACTGCCTGGGCTCACCAACTAAACTCAGCAGCCATGCTCACTGCCCAAAGGGCACCACTGGCTGTTGCCACGCTTGCTGCTTGATGGTTACTGAACTGTGTTGTTTTATCAGGGATTGCCATGATTTCCCAGCCTAAAATTGGAGAGTTCAACACAGCCGAGACCCTCCCTGAGCTATCACATGGAGAGTCATTTGCCCAGGTGCCCGCAAAGCTTCCGCCATAGGGTGTCTCCTACCACACACCACACAGAATGCCTCTGAGAGTGCTCACTAGACTACAGCACCAGGTCTGGAAGCGTACCAGGTTCTTTTTTTTTTTTTTTTAACCACAGTGAACATAAAATTCATTAGCAGGACAAGTTTGGAAAATGCACAAACATGTGGAATTAAACCACAGCTCCAGAACAACCAATGAATCAAAAAGGAAATCAAAATGGAAACCAAAAAAGTACCTTGAAACAAAAAATAAATAAATAAAACCACAACAAAGTGTATAGGATAAAGCAGAAGCAGTGCTCAAAGCAATGTTTCACTGAAAAATTACACTAAGAGGGGCACCTGAGTGGCTCAGTGGTGGGTTCAAGCCTCTGCCTTCTGCTCAGGTCATGATCCCAGAGTCCTGGGATGGAGCCCCTAGTTGCGCTCTCTGCTCAGCAGGGAGCCTGCTTCCTCCTCTCTCTCTGCCTGCCTCTCCACCTACTTGAGGTCTCTGTCTGTCAAATAAATAAATAAAATCTTAAAAAAAAAAAAAAAGAAAGAAAGATTACTCTAAGAATGCAGAAAGATCTGAGGTAACAATTAAACATGAACCACAGGGAACAACAGACAGAACTATTGACGTCACCGAAAATTAGCAGGTAGGTAGAAAATAATCAAGTCAGCAGAAATCAAAGAAATACACAATGGAAAGATAAAAGAAAAGATCAGTGATAAAGGGTTCCCTTTAATAAAGATAAACAAAATTGACAATTTTCGTTAGACTGACAGACAAAAAATGGAAGACTCCGTTTAGTATAATCTGGAGTGAAGGGCAGAACACTTTAGTTCCTACCACAGACGGACAAAGCAGCAGAAGAGACAACTGTAACAATTCCATGCCCACAACAGGACAGCCTCCAAGAAATGGTTAGGTCCCACGATTCTGCGATTCTGTGTCTCCTTGACCTTGCTTTGTTCCCTCCTTCCCGACAAATCTCCATTCAGGCTCCGTCCCCGCAGGGCCCCATCCCTCTCTGCCTACTGACCTTGCAGGCTGCTTCCACGCTGGCCCTGCCCACCGGCCTCCTCCTCTGTTTTCGGGGACCAGGAACAGAATACGAACTTCTTCCTTCAGGCCAATCTTTTTCCTGTCTGTGTTCCTCTCTCTTTCTGCCCAAAACAACATCAGGCCATGTAGGTGGATGACGGGCCTGCAGGCGTGTGGATCCCCACACAGGGCCGAGGACACATGCCCCGGATGGCTCGGACGCACAGACAGGACCCAAGGGCAGCGGCTGCCCCCTGAAGGGAAACCCTGCTTGGGGATCCCTGGCTGCTGGAGGGCTGCCGCGCTGTGCTGACTACGGTCGTGTGTGGCTATGACATCCCACACTAACACTGGGGAGCTCAAAAGTGGGGTCCCCTAAGTGGCCTCAAAGATGCGGTGAAGAGCACCAAGCCCTGCAGATCCCCACACTGGACCCAAAGGATCCCCAAATGCGGCCGCATGTGGTGCCCAGAGCGGGCCGCCAAGGAGCGCAGATGAAGCTGAGGACAGCGTCGCGGTGTCGCGGTGCGCTCGGGCTGCACGCTGTGGCCATGACGAGCCTCCGCAGAGAGAAAGGATATTCCATGACTTGTTAGGATGGTAAGGCAGGCATGACTCGGATCGTAGCAATCGACAGAGGGACCCTCCAACTGGGACTTCACTTTGGGGAAACAGCAACCCTCACTCCAACTACAGCACGGGTCAGTGGGAATTATGGCTAAATAGCAGGTTTCAGGACAGTTGATGGAAAATACTACGAGGTAACTAAGCAGGGTTCTGGTTAAAGCCGAGGTACCGAGGTACGATGCCGCCTCAGAACCACTCAGGGGCACACATGCGGGGCCATGGACCGCGCTGCTCACGGAGTCACACAGTGCGGAGGAGCAATGTCGCCCATGGTGTCCTGCGGCAGCGGGTCACAACGACCCTGCTAAAGGAAAGGAGCATTCAATGACCTTGTTCAACAAGGGAATGCAGACTTTCTTCAGGACCCCAGCATTAGGTACAGGGACCCCTATTACTGGGACTTCTCAGTGCAGGACTGTCTGGAACCAGCTCCAAATACAGCATGGTGAGTGCGCATTTGTTACTCGGGGAGAGACTGGGCTCAGCTCAAAACCCAGTCTCGGCCACTGTGACTACAAAATTGGAACTAATAAATGAGTTTCCTTTAGCAGCTGAGGCTGTGGCAATTTGTTACACAGCAATGAAAATTAATACAGTAATCAATGTGAAATCAACAATTTTATTTATGACATAAAATACAGAAATACATGGTCCTGATCAATACTTGAAAAACTGCTCTATGGATCTATATCAAACCTTAAAACTTCTATGACTCAATGCAGAAATCCAGAAAGTAAAAGGCAACATACAGAAAGAGACCAAAATAATTGCAAATCCTATACTGAATTCGGGAATGCCTATCCAGCATATTTCAGGAAATCCTACAATTCAACAAGAGAAAAACAAATAACCCGATTAAAATAAAAGCAGAGGATTCAATAGACATTTCTCCAAAAAGGGAATAAATAAAATTAACAAGTCTGTGAATATGTTTCACCTCACTAATCATCAAGGAAATGCATAGGAATGCACCAGGGAAATCACAACTCCGATGACGTAACACCTCACATGTATCTAATGTCCTTACCAAGGGAACAGAAAATGATAATCCGTTGCAGGCTACAGTGGGAGGAGATGAAGAAGTTGGAACAGTAGACCTATTGTGTGAATGTACTTTACCCAAATACTTTACCCATGCAAACAGGAAACAGTAGGGAATTACTCAAAAACATAAGAAGAGAGGATACCGTACGATCCAGTATCCCACTTGTGATTTCATCCAAAATTACTCAGAGGAGAATCTTTTTTTTTTAAGATTTTATTTATTTATTTGACAGAGATAGCACAAGTAGGCAGAGAGACAGGCAGAGAGAGAAGAGGAAGCAGGCTCCCTGCTGAGCAGAGAGCCCAAGGTGGGGCTCGATCCCAGGACCCTGAGATCATGACCGGAGCCGAAGGTAGAAGCTTAACCCACTGAGCCACCCAGGCGCCCCTCAGAGGAGAATCTTAAGAAGATAGTTGGACCCCCATTTTCATCACAACATTATTCACTGTTGCCCTGTGGTAGAACCAATCCTCATGTTCATTGCTAGATGAATAGATGGCAAAAATAGGATATATACATACAATGGAATACTCTGCAGCCTTAAGGAAAAAATTCTTTCACATGCTACTTCATGAATGGACTCAAGGACATCATACTAAGAGAAATAGGCCAGTCTCAGAAATTACAAATACTATATGATCCCATGTGTTTGAACTATCTAAAGTACACAAAAGTCATTAAAAAAAAAAAAAAAGTAGAATCGCAGTTCCCAAAGTCTAGGGGAAGAGAAGAGAGGATACATTAGTGTATTGGTTATACAATTTCAAAACTGGAAAATAAAAAAGACTTAAGGAAATGTTCAACACAAAGTGAAAACACTGAACACTAAGTATACACTCAAAAATTACTAAGCTCATAGTTAGGAAAACATTTTTTTTTAAAGATTTTATTTATTTATTTGACAGAGAGAGATTACAAGTAGGCAGAGAGAGAGAGGAGGAAGCAGGCTCCCTGCTGAGCAGAGAGCCCGATGTGGGACTCGATCCCAGGAGCCTGAGATCATGACCTGAGCCGAAGGCAGCGGCTTAACCCACTGAGCCACCCAGGCACCCAGGAAAATATTTTTTACACACAATATCCTCAATGGCATAAATGCTGCAGGTCAGAGGAACTTGAAGGGTCTCTTTGTTGAGCTCTGTGCCTTGGCTCACCGTCTAGGAGAAGCAACAATGAAGCAAATCGCCTGTTATCTGAAGACTCAGGACTGACTGGAAGATCTTTACACTCTTGGAGACCAGGTTTTACATGGCCAGGAACCATCTCTCTATCCTGCTGAGTGACCACACTGTTCAAACTCTCCAATCATAGTTTGCACCCCCTTAAGTTACCTTGCTTAGTGAGTTTTTGTTTGTTTGTTTGTTTGTTTTTGGTCTTTTAGGTAAGCTCTGCACCAGCATGAGGCCTGAACTCAGGATCCCAGAACGAGAGTCATAAGCTGGGCACCTGGGTGGCTCAGTTGGTTAGACAACTGCCTTTGGCTCAGGTCATGATCTTGGAGTCCCAGGATCCAGTCCTGCATCGGGCTCCCAGCTCCCTGGGGAGTCAGCTTCTCACTCTGACCTTCTCCCCTCTCATGCTCTCTCTCTCAAATAAATAAATGAAATCTTTAAAAAAAAAAAAAAAAAAGTCACAAGCGCTACCAATGGAGCCAGCCAAGAATCCCCTTGCTTAATCCATTTCTGCCTGAGGAAAAGTCCAATAACACTCTCACCCACAGTTTCTAGCCACCATCCCTCCCTGACCCAGCGTACCTGCTGATCATGCAGACTGCTACCTCAGGGGCCCTTCTGGTCACCCATGTCAAATAATTCTAGGACCCTGTGAGTATGAAAAAATATTTTCCTTTATAACAATCCTTTTGATGTCTGTGCCTGTGAGTATCTGCCAAACCAAGTCCAGGGAATCTTATTGAACAACTGGTACAGCCGCCAGGACGAGTCACAAGGAGAGGATGATACATCCTCCGGCTGCTTGAGCTCATCAACAGGACCCAGGAAACCTAGCAACCACCTATGGGACACCACTGCTTGTTGGCATGTTTGCTGCTTCACTGCGACTGCATTCTGTTGTTTTCGTCCAATACAGCCAAGATTTCTCAGCCTAAAATCTGTGCTCCCGGCAAGAGCCGTCATACAGAGTGAGGTCTTCGGAGCCCCGCCCCAAGCCTAGGGGAGAGCAGATTGTGCTGCCCGACTGCCCCGAGGGCGTCTGGGATGCTAGTCTGTCAAGGCTGGAACCCGATCCAGTTCCGTTCTCCCCACAGGGAACGGATTCACGCTACATGTGTGGACGCAAAAAGTGAAGAATTCACAAAGCTGTGGAAATTGAAACACAACACGAGAACAATCAATGGTCGAGCAAGGAAGTCGAAGGGAACTAAAAACTAATCTTGAACGGGAAAAAATGAAAACTACATGTAACAAAGTGTGAGATGCCGCAAATTTAGTTGTCAGAGGACACTTGTACTGAGCACATTAAATGAAGCTTAGAGAGAGATCCCAAATAGCAACCAAACTTTAACCTCAGGGAAGAGGACTGAGAAAAAAACCACTAAATCAAAAATTAACTGTAGAACGAAATAATATGGATGGAAGAAAAATGAAGGATAGAAAGACAACAGAAAGATCAACAACTCTTTATTTTCTAAAGATTTACTTATTTTATAGAGACAGCACAAGCCAAGGAAGGGACAGATCGAGAGGGCAGAAGAGTCCTACGGAGAACCCGCGATGAGTGCAGAGACCGATCTCATAACCATCTCAAAACCTTGGGATTATGACCCTAGAAAAACCGAGGTGACTGCCTAACGAACCGTGCCAAGGAAATAGATACCCCAAAATGAGACTTCCCTTTTTAAAAAGACAAGCAAAATTGACATGTTTTAGTTAGACTACCATACAGAAGTAGGGAGGAATCCAATTAACAAAATCAGAAGCAAAAGTGGAGACATTACAAGTATTACCATAGAAATATCCAGCCTGTCCTGCCCGCTGCCTTTTTCTTGGGGACCCTGAGCAGAATAGGAACTTCATCCTTCAGGCCAATCTTTTTCCTGTCTGTGTTCCTCTCCCTTTCTGCCCCAAAAAACCGCAGACAAGGTAGGTAGGAAAATGGGCCTACAGCCATGTGGACCCCCACACAGGGCCAAGGACACACGGCCCAGGCAGCTTGAGCACACAAAAAGGACCCAAGGGCAGCCACTGGCCCCCTGAAGGAAAACCCTACTCGTGGCTCCCTTGCTGCTGGAGGGCTGCCACACTGTGCCGACTACGGTCGCATGTGGTCGCGACGTCCCACACTAACACTGGGGAGATTGGAAAGTGGGATCCCCTAAGTGACCTCAAAGATGTGGTGAAGAGCACCGAGCCCCGCAGATCCCTGCAAGGGACCCGACAAGTGCCAAACACGGCCACAGGCAGGGCCGCCAAGGGGCACTGATGGGACCGAGGACAGCGTCGCGGTGCACTCTGGCCACTCGCTGTGGCCAAGAGGAGCTCCGCAAAAGAAAGGATATTCCAGGACGCCTCTTAGGATGGTAAGGCAGGCATGACAAGGGTCGTAGCAATAGAGAGACGGACCCCTCCAACTGGCACTTCACGTCGGAAACACAGCGTCATTCACTCCAACTACTGCGCGGGCCAGTGTGAATACTTTCTAGAGTGGACGGTGGAAGGAACATACGCAGAAGAAACTAATGGGGATGCTGGTGAGGGCGACCACACAGGATTCTTGCTGACGAAAGCCCAGAGGGATCAGGCAGCACCTGGGGAAGGATGGCCATCCTACGTGGATAACTAGGATGTCCCCGATGGAAAGACGGGGTTCTGGCTCAGCTCACCAAGCAGAACTCTTCCTAAAACTGATTTACAAGGAGGTTCACAGATGACCCTTGGACAAAGCTCGGGAGCGTGACTGAGGTATGGGAAAGGAGAAATGGGGAGACCCAAGGCCGGTACTCAGGCAAAAGTTCTAGGGAGCAAAGGGCTGCTGGGCAGGTAAGACACTGTGTGCAGTGCCCACCCGTGGTCCCCTGCCCTCTGTGCACAGTATATGCATTAGTGATGCGTGCAGAGCAGCGGAACGGTGTCACAAACAGTGCCACTTTACCGAAATCAATCACTGACACTCATTCAGATGGTGAGACATGCTTTATAAGGGACCTTGGCAATAAGTATAGGGAACTGTGACCTTGGGATTCCTGAATTGGGAAGAGACTGGCTCAGCTCTAAATACAGCCTGGACAGTTGTCACTATGGAATTTCATGTAATACATGAGTTTCTTCAGCCGCTGAGTTTGTGCCATTTCAGGGTAATAAAAAAAGTTCCACTAATCAGTTAGAAATAAATTATTATAGTTACAAGACAAGAAATACACAAATATTACTCTTACAATTTTTAAAAAGATTTTATTTGACAGAGAGAGAGAGAGAGAGAAACCGTAAGAGAGGGAACGCAAGCATGCGGAGTGAAAGAGAAGCAGGCTTCCCGAAGAGCCAGGAGCCTGACGTGGGGCTTGATCCCAGGACGCTGGGATCATAACCTGAGCCAAAGGCAGATGCTTAACGAATGAGCCACTCAGCTGCCTTACCCTTACGAGTGTATTTTAAAAACTGAGCTATCTTACTCGATCAACCTTTAAGACTCTTGTACGTCATTGCCTGCATCAACAGAGTAAGAGGCAAAATACAGAAAAGAAGAACATAATTACAAATCAGATATCTGACAGAGTGTCCTACTCAGCATAATTCAGGAGCCTCTACAACTCCACAAGATCAAATAGCCCCATTAATATGGGCGGAAGATTCAACACACATTTCTCTAAAGAAGGTACACAAATTCCAACTAGCATATGAATAACGCCCAGCAGCACTAATCGTCAGGCAAATGCATATCAATACCACAGTGATACCTTATCACACAGTATCAGAAGAGCCAGTATCAAAAAACAAAGGGAAAAAAAACGGCTCTCTTCCTGGCAGTGGCACTGCGTGCAGAGGTGGCAACCCTGTGTTACTAGGCATCAAGACTGAGCTCAGACCTTTGGTGGAGCCCAATATCATTAAGAAGAAGACCAAGAAGTTCATCAGGCACCAGTCAGACTGACACGTCAAATTAAGCGCAACTGTCAGAGACCCAGAGGCATTGAGAGTGTGGTGAGCAGGAGATTCAAGGGCCAGATCTCCATGCCCTACGTTGGTTGTGGCACCAACAAGGAAACAAAGTACAAGTTGCCCGGTGGCATCTGGAAGTTCCTAGTGCACAACGTCAAGGAGCTAGAAGTGTGGCTGATGTGCAACAAATCTCCCTGTGCAGGGATTGCCGTGGTGGAAAGAGCAGCTCAGAGGCCATCAGAGTCACCAGTGCAGCGCCACACTGCACAGCAAAGAAAATGAACAGACAGCTTGTTGTGCCTGTCATTTTTATGCTAAAAAAAACTCTAAGACTACAAAAAAAAAAAAGAACAAAACATGACTATTGCTGGGGGAGATGGAATGGAGAGTTAAGAACACAAGACAGTGTGGGTGATAATGTGAGTTGTGTGCTCTCCTTGATAAAAACAGTATAGAAGTTACTCAAAAAATATGCAAAGAGAGAATATCACACGATCCAGGAATCCACAAGTTAATACTTGTGGTATTAACCAGAAATACTACAGGTAGAGTTAGAAACACATTTGGACAACTACGTTCATTGCTAATTTGTTCAAATCTGCGAGAGACGGAGCTGTCCCAAAAGAAATCGCTAGGAGAATGGAGAAGGAAACAGGTGCGTACATACAGCGCCGTACTCTGAGGCCTTCAGGAAAACAACAACAACAAAAACCTTAAAGATACTATGGCATGAACGCACATCAAGGACATTTAACTCAGTATAATATCCCAGTCACAGCAAAGATAAATCTGTTTCCCCCACTTCTTTAAAGCATGGTACCACCAGCAGGTTCGCCACTACGGAGAATGAGGTCAGGACATAGCGGTAACGCGATGTGGTTTCCTACGCAGAGCCACGGTCAGAGGAAAGTACACTCGATGAGCGATGCACATAGGGACTCTGCAGTTGAGCTACACATGAGGGGGGTGGAGGGGGATGGAGACAAGACTCACTCTGAATATAGCAAGAACAAATGTGCAATTGTTTCAGTGATTTTTCTTTATTTGTCCGTGTGAGCAATGGTACCAAAGAGCAGAGGAAGACAGTTGTTCAATCGAAACTCCTAAGGGGAAACATCAATGATAAAGAGGCTTCTGGATGAGCGTCCTCTATGGACCCTTGTAGAGGACAGGTCGACGGGATGTGAAATCATGGGCAGATGGTGAGGATGACACACACGGTCACATGTCCGAGCGATCAGCAGTGGAGGGTGCAGGATCTGGGGAAACACACTCAGCGATGTGGGAATGGCAGCTCCATTTGACCTGGACGTGTGCGGAGTCTAAGAGAAGGTTCAAGGCTGACCTGGTATGGTGAACAAAGAATTATCTTCTCCAAAGAGCACCTGGAAAGGCCTGGAAGCTTGGTGAGAGGTCTGCGCAGAGGTCCAACCGCAGTAAGGCACCGAGGCGGGGGCGGACCTCTGTACCAAGGTATGATGCCGCCTCTGAACCGTCAGGGTCGCACCGCGGGGCCGTGGACCACACGGCTCATGGAGCCACGCACAGTGTGGAGGAGCGATGTCACCCGCCTTGTCCTGCGGAAGCGCGTCACAGCGACGCTGCTGTGGGAAAGGAGCATTCAATGACCTTTTTGGACAAGGGAATGTGGACATTCCTTGGGACCCCAGCATAAGATCTAGGGACCTCCCACTCGGACATCTCAGTGCGGGACTGACTGGGACCAACTCCAAATACAACGTAGGACGTGTGTAAGGACACGAGGAGACCATGCGGACTATGCGGCGAGATTACTAAGAAGGAACGTCACGGTAAAGGGGTTTCGGGCCGAACCGCCTACCGTGAGGCTTGCAGAGGGAGAAGGGTGTGGCCGAGTGTCACCTGCGGGATGAAGATGCCCGAGGATCCCGACTGCATACCCAGCACACTCAGATGGGACATTTTAACGAAAACCATTTAGTAGGGCTCCTTCATACTTGGTTCATAAACGAGTGCATACATGAGCCCTACGTGACCTGTTAGAAACCTGAGTAAGTGTACTGAGGTATGAAACAGTTATCTCCAATGACTACCTGGTATAGAGCTTCGGTACGGTAAGAAGAACCATCCCGATTTGGTGTCACCTACTGAACCGATGTGCTGTGCGATGGGGGACAGTGCAGAGTGAAAGGATCGGGCAGGGAAGGCCCCAAGTTAATGCCAGGTCAGGAGCCTGGATTCAGAGCGTCAGGGAACTCCACATGCAAAGACCGCATGCAAAGACCGCAATGAAGAAAAGGAAGTGTAAGGACACCTGTTAAGAAAGGTAAGAAAGGCTTTGCTCAGTCCTTCGCAATACACATAGAGACCCGTGCGCCTGGGGTTTACAACTGCGGAAGCGACTGGGTTCACCTCCCAACAGATCCTGCACAGTTCTGACCACACATTTTCTATAAGTACATGGGTTTCATTTAAGCCACTGAGTTTGTTGCAACTTGTGTGTGTGTGTGTATGTTCGTTAATACTGACATATACTATATATCATAGTATATATACTATATTTCACATTGGTATATTGGTATATATTTCACTATAGACTATATTTCACATATATACTACGTTGCACATTGGTTACTGTCATATTTTTAAAATAAAGAATTAAAGAAAGAAATAATTAAAGAAAACGCACAGTAACAGTTTATGAGATGCAGCAAACGCAGTTTTCAGAGGACATTTCTATTGAAAACGACTATCCTTAGAATAAAGAAAGATCTCTAATAACAACATAACTTTGGTGTGAGAAAAGAATAGGGAAAACAACAAATTAATCAAAATTTGTCTACAGGAAGGAATAATACAGATGGAGAACTCGAGGATCTAGAGACCCAAGCACAACAGACGGGATAGAAAGGATACAGGTTCCCTTGAACAAAGATAAACGAAATTGACAGTTTTCGTTACAGGAACCAAGAGAAAACGACGGAGGCTCCATTCAGTACGATCTGGAACGAAGCCGGGACCTTCAGCTCCCACCACGGAAGGACAAAGCAGCAGAAGAGACGACTATAACAATTCCGCACCCACAACAGGACAGCCTCTAAGAGGCGGTTAGATCCTAATGTTGCGCCTCTCCTTGACCTTGCTTTGACAAATCCGCCATCTAAGCTCAGTCCCTCAGGAACCTCTGCCCTCCGCCTGCTGACCTCGCAGCCTGCTTCCCCTCTGGCCCTGCTCGCCAGCTGCCTCCATGTTTTCAGAGTCCGCAAGCAGAATAGGAACTTCTTCCTTCAGGCCAATCTTTTTCCTGTCTGTGTTCCTCTCTCTGCCGCACACCAAAAAACGGCAGGTCATGCAGGTGGGACAACGGGACTGAAGACGTGTGGATCCCCTCACAGGGCCGAGGACACAAGCCAGGACCGCTTGGAAGCACAGAGGGGACCCAAGGGCAACGGTCCCCCCACACACACACCCGTACGGAAACCCTGCTGGTGGCACCCTTGGTGCTAGAGGGCTCCTGTGCTGTGCTGACTACAGTCCCATGTGTCCCCTGGAGAGCTCAGAAAGTTGGTCCCCCCCCACCAAGCGACCGAAAAGATGCAGTGAAGAGCGCCATGCCCCACAAAGCTCCGCAGGGAACCCAGCCAACCCCAAACACGGCTGTGTGCGGTATCATGACGGGATGACCAAGAAGCACCGATGAGTCTGAGGAAGGCGTCACGGTGCGCTCCGGCTCCTCGCTGTGGCCAAGAGCTTCCGCAAAATAAAGGATATTCCAGGACGCCTCTTAGGATGGTAAGGCAGGCATGACAAGGGTCGTAGCAATAGAGAGATGGACCCTCGGAGAAAGCTTGGGAGCCTGACTGAGGCATGAGACAGGAGCTTCAGTGTCACGGGGGAGGCCCACGTCCTATGAGAAGCACATATTCCAGGGAAACTAAGGGTTGCTGTGCAGGTAGGATACCACAGAGAGTGCAGCGCAGGGTGCCCTGTCCTGTGCTCACAGTGCACTCGTTAGTGATACGTGCAGAGCAGCGGAACTCTGTCACATACAGTGCCACTTTATGGAAAATAGTCATCGAAACTTGTTCAGATGGTGAGACGTGCCTTATAAGGGATCTTGGCAGTAAGTATAGGGAACGGTGACTTTGGGATTCCTGAAATTAGGAGAGACTGGCTCAGCCCTAAATACATCCTGGGCAATTGTGATGACAGAATTTGATGTAATACATGTGTTTCCTTCAGCTGCTGAGTTTCTGCCATTTCAGGGCAATAAAAAATTACAGTAATCAGCTAGAAATCAATTGTTATATGTATTACACTGGAAATACACAAATATTACCTTACAATTTTGATAAAGATTTTATTTTTTTGACACAGATAAGAGAGAGATGGTGAGAGAGGGCACACGATATGGGGAGTGGAAGAGAGAGAAGGAGGCTTCCTGCAGAGCCAGGAGCTCGATGCGGAGCCTGATCCCAGGACCCTGGGATCACGACCTGAGCCACTCAGGTGTCGTACCCTTACAAATTTTAAAAAAACTAACCTATGATACTCAATCAACCTTTAAGACCTGCCTCAACAGAGTAAGGGGCAAAATACAAAAAAGGAGAACATAATTACAAATCAAATATCTGATAACAGTTCCCTACTCAGCATAACTTCTAAGCCTCTACAACTGAAGGAAATAAAAAAAAAAAAAAGCCCCATTAAGATGGACAGAAGATTCAACAGAGATTTTTCTAAAGAAGGTACACAAATTCCAACTAGCATATGAATGACGCCCAGCAGCACTAATCGTCAGGCAAATGCATCTCAAAACCACAGTGATACCTTATCTCACAGTATCAGAAGAGCCAGTATCAACACAAACAAACAAACAAAGCAGCTCTCTTTGCCCCCCCCCACCGCACCCCCACACCCCCGCTGGTGCTGGGTGTGGAGGTGGCAGCCCTCTGCTACTGGGCATCGTGGCTGCCCTCAGACCTTTGGTGGAGCACAAGGCCATTAAGAAGAGGACCAAGAAGTTCATCGGGCACCACTCAGACCGAATGTCAAAAAGCAGTGCAACTGGGGATGCCTGGGTGGCTCAGTTGGTTAAGCAGCTGCATTCGGCTCAGGTCATGATCCCGGTGTCCTGGGATCGAGTCCCACATCGGGCTCCTTGCTCCACGGGGAGCCTGCTTCTCCCTCTGACTCTGCCTGCCACTCTGTCTGTCTGTGCTCGCTCTCGCTCTCTCTCTCTCTCTGACTATTAAATTTAAAAAAAAAAAAAAAAGCAGTGCAACTGGCAGAGACCCAGAGGCACTGAGAGTGCGGTGCGCGGGAGATTCAAGGGCCAGAGCTCTATGCCCTACATTGGTTGTGGGACCAACGAGAAAACAAAGTACAAGCTGCCCAGTGGCATCCGGAAGTTCCTAGTGCACAAGGTGAAGGAGCTAGAAGTGCGGATGATGTGCCACAAATCATCCTGTGCAGTGATTGCTCACGAGGTCTCCTCCAAGAAGTGCAGAGCCGCGGAGGAAAGAGCAGCCCAGAGGCTGTGAGCGTCACTGACGCAGCGCCACACTGCACAGCAAAGAAAATTAATAGACAGCTTGTTGTGCCCATCATCTTTGCGTTAAAAAAAAAAAAACTATAATACCACAAAAAAAAAGAACAAAAAATGTCTATTGCTGGGGGAGATGGAATGGAGAGTTAAGAACATAAGATGCTGTTGGTGTGAATGTGAGCTGTGTACCCTCCTTCATAAAAACAGTATAGAGTTACGAAAAAAAAATGCAAAGAGAGACTATCACACGATCCAGGAATCCCACTTGTGGTATTAACCAGAAATACTAGAGGTAGTGTTAGAAACATATATGGACCACTACATTCGTTGCTGAATTGTTCAAATCCGCAAGAGACGGAGCTGTCCCAAAAGAAATCGCTAGAAGAATGGAGAAGGAAATGGGTGCGTACATACAGCGCCATACTCTGAGGCCTTCAGGAAAACAACAACAACAAAAACCTTTCAGATACTATGGCATGAATGCACATCAAGGACATTTTACTCATTAAAAAATGCTGTCACAGGGAAGATAAATCTGTTTCCCCCATTTCATTAAAGGATGGTACCACAGGTAGGTTCGCCAGTGCGAGGAGGAACGTCCGGACAAAACGGTAACGCATCATGGTTTCCTACACGGAGCTTCGGTCAGAGGAAAGTACACTCGATGAGCGATGCATATAGGGACTCTGCACTTGGGCTCCACACAGTGGGTGAGACAAGACTTACTCTGAATAAGGCAGGAACAAATGTCCAATCATTTCGGTGATTTTTCCTTATTTGTCTGCGTGAGCAATGGTATCAAAGAGCAGACAAAGACAGTGGTTCGATCAAAACTACTAAGAGGAAACATCAAGGATAAATAGGTTTCTGGATGAGCGTCCTCTGTGGACCCCTGTAGAGGACAGGTCGACGGGATGACAAATCATGGGCAGATGCTGAGGATGACACACGAGGTCACAAGTCCGAGCGATCAGCAGTGGAGGGTGCAGGATCTGGGGAAACACACTCAGCGATGTGGGAGTGGCAGCTCCATTTGACCTGGACGTGCGCGGAGTCTAAGACAAGGTTCAAGGCTGACCTGGGGTGGTGAACAAAGAATTCACCTCCCCAAAATGCGCCTGGAAAAGCCTGGAAGCGCAGGGAGAGGTCCGGGCAGAGGTGCGGCCACAGTAAGGCACCGAGGCGGGGGCGGACCTCTGTACCGAGGTACGATGCCGCCTCTGAACCGCTCAGGGTTGCACCGCGGGGCCATGGACTATGCGACTCACGGAGCCGCGCACAGTGCGGAGGAGCGATGTCGCCTGCCTTGTCCTGCGGCAGCGGGTCACAGCGACGCTGCTAAAGGAAAAGAGCATTTAGTGACCTTCTTGGACAAGGGAATGTGGACGTTCCTCAGGACCCCAGCACAAGATCTAGGGACCCTCCCACTCGGATATCTCAGTGCAGGACTAACTGGGACCAACTTCAAATACAACGTGGGACACGTGCATGGACACAAGGAGACCGTGTGGACTATGCGAAGAGATTACAAAGAAGGAACTTCACGGTAAAGGGGGCTTCGGGCTAAACCATCTACCATGAGGCTTGCCGAGACAGAAGGGTGTGTCCGAGTGTCCCTGTGGCATGCAGATGCCCGAGGATCCTGAACGCATACCAAAGGGCACTCAGAAGGGACGTTTTAATAGAAACCATTTAGCAGGGCTCCTTCATACGTGGTTTACAAACAAGTGCATACACGAGCCCTATGTGACCTTTTAGAAACCTGAGTAAGTGTACTGGGGTATGGAACCTTTGTCACCAATGAATACCTGGTACAGAGCTGCGGTACGGTAAGAAGAACCATCCCAATTTGGTGTCACCTACTGAAGTAGGGGACAGTGCAGAGCTGAGGGATGGGGCAGGGATGGCCCCAAGGTAATGCCAGGTCAGGAGCCTGGATCCAGAGCTGCAGGGAACTCCACAGCCACTTGGCATGCAAGGACCACAGTGAAGAAAAGGAAGAGTAAGGACACCTGCTAGGATGGTACGAAAGGCGTTGCTCAGGTCCTTCGCAATACATATAGGGACCCGTGCGCCTGGGGTTTACAACTGCGGAAGGGACTGGGCTCACCTCCCAACAGATCCTGCACAGATCTGACCACACATTTTCTACAAAAACATGGGTTTCATTTAAGC
>NC_081559.1:17336410-17341207 GCF_022355385.1 Mustela nigripes | reverse complement strand
AAAAAAAAAAAAAAAAGAAGGTAGGGTCGCCCCAAACGACCTAAAAGATGCGATGAAGAGTGCCAAGCCCCACAGAACCCCGCATGGGACACAGCCGATCCCCAAACCAGCTGCATGCACTGCCATGAAGGGACCACCAAGGAGCGCCGATGACGCTGAGGAAGGCATAGCGGTGCGCTCGGGCCGCTAGCTGTGGCCAAGAAGAGCCTCCGCAGAAAGAAAGGATATTCCATGACACCTGTTAAGGCAGGCATGACACGGATCGTAGCAATAGATAGACAGACCCCTCCAACTGGGACTTCACGTCAGGGACACAGCACCATTCACTCCAACTACTGTGCGGGCCAGTGCAAATACTTTCCAGAGTGAACGGCAGAACGAACATACGCAGAAGAAACTAATGGGGATGCTGGTGAGGGCGACCACACAGGATTCTTGCTGACGAAAGCCCAGAGGGATCAGGCAGCACCAGGGGAAGGATGGCCATCCTGAGGGGATATGTTGGGTGTCCCCACATGGATAGACGGCGTTCTGGCTGAGCTCACCCAGCAGAACGCTTCCTAAAACTGATTGACAAGGAGGTGCACAGATGACCCTTGGAGAAAGCTCGGGAGCCTGACTGAGGCGTGGGACAGGAGCTTCGGTGTCATGGGGGAGGCCCACGTCCTATGAGAAGCACGTGCTCCAGGGAAACTAAGGGTTGCTGTGCTAGTAGGAGGCCACGGAGAGTGCAGCCCAAGTGCCCTGTCCTGAGCACACAGGGCACTCGTTAGTGATACGTGCAGAGCGGCAGAACTCTGTCACATACAGTGCCACTTTACCGAAAACAAATAGTCCCTGACACTCGTTCAGATGGTGAGACACGCCTTATAAGGGACCTTGGCAGTAAGTATAGGGAACGACTTTGGGATTCCTAGAATGGGGAGAGACTGGCTCAGCTCTAAATACTGCCCGGGCAACTGTATTTGCTGCAATTCATGAGTTTCCTCTAGCCGCTGAGTTTGTGCCATTTCAGGGCAATCAAAGTTACAGTAATCAGTTAGAGATCAATCGTTATATTTATTACACAAGAAATACACAAATTTACCTTTGCAATTTTTTAAAAACACTTCATTTATTTGACAGGGAGACTGTGAGAGAGGCAACACAAGCACGGGGAGTGGACGAGAGAGAAGGAAGCTTCCCACAGAGCCAAAAGCCCAATGTGGGGCTTGTTCCTAAGACCATGCGTTTGAGACCTGAGCCGAAGGCAGATGCTTAATGAATGAGCCACTCAGGTGCCTTACCCTTATGAATGTTTTTTAAAAACTGAGCTATGATACTCGATCAACCTTTAAGACTCTTGCACGTCATTGCCTGCATTAACAGAGTAAGAGGCAAAATACGGAAAAGGAGAACATAATTACAAATCAGGTATCTGATAGAGTTTCCTACTCAACATAATTCAGGAGCCTCTACAACTCAACAAGATCAAATAGCCCCATTAATATGGGCAGAAGATTCAACAGAAGGTACACAAATTCCAACTAGCATATGAATGACGCCCAGCAGCACTAATCGTCAGGCAAATGCATCTCAAAACCCCAGTGATACCTTATCTCACAGTATCAGAAGAGCCAGTATCAACACAAACAAGCAAAAAAAGCAGCTCTCTTAGCCCCCACTGGGGCTGGGTGTGGAGTTGGCAGCCCTCTGTTACCGGGCATCACGGCTGCCCTCAGACCTTTGGTGGAGCCCAAGGTCATTAAGAAGAGGACCAAGAAGTTCATCGGGCACCACTCAAACCGAATGTCAAAAAGAAGCGCAACTGTCAGAGACCCAGAGGCATTGAGAGCGCGGTACATGGGAGATTCAAGGGCCAGAATTCCATGCCCTATATTGGTTTTGGGACCAAGAAAAAAACAAAGTACAAGCTGCCCAGTGGCATCTGGAAGTTCCTAGTGCACAAGGTCAAGGACTGGAGTGCGGCTGATGTGCAACAAATCTCCCTGTGCAGTGACTGCTCACGATGTCTCCTCCAAGAACTACAGAGCCATGGTGGAAAGAGCAGCCTGGAGACCATCAGCATCACCGACGCAGCGCCACACTGCACAGCGAGGAAAATAAATAGACAGCTTGTTGTGCCTGTCATCATTGTGTTAAAAAAAAAAAAAAACAAACTATAATACCACAAAAAAAAGAACAAAACATGACTATTGCTGGGGGAGATGGAATGGAGAGTTAAGAACACAAGATGTTGTTGGTGTGAATGTGAGTTGTGTACCCTCCATAAATACAGTATAGAAGTTACTCAAAAAATATGCAAAGAGAAAATATCACACGATCCAGGAATCCCACTTGTGGTATTAACCAGAACTACTAAAGGAAGAGTTAGAAACACATTTGGACCACTATGTTCGTTGCTGAATTATTCAAATCCGCAAGAGATGGAGCTGTCCCAAAAGAAATCGCTAGGAGAATGGAGAACGAAATGGGTGCGTACATACAGCGCCGTACTCTGAGCCTTCAGGAAAACAACAACAACAACAAAAACCTTTCAAATACTATGGCATGAATGCACATCAAGGACATTTTACTCAGTAAAATAACCCTGTCACAGGAAAGATAAATCTGTTTCCCCCACTCCTTTAAGAATGGTAGCACTGGTAGGTTCACCAGCACAGGGAATGGCCTCAGGATATAGCAGTAATGTGACGTGGTTTCCTACACAGAGCCATGGTCAGAGGAAAGTACACTCGATGGGCGATGCACATAGGGACTCTGCAATGGGGCTTCACACAGGGGGAGAGTCAAGACTCACTCAAAATATGGCAAGAACAAATGTGCAATTGTTTTGGTGATTTTTCTTTATTTGTCTGTGTGAGCAATTGTACCAAAGAGAGAGGAAGACAGTGGATTGATCGAAACTCCTAAGGGGAAAAATCAAGGATAAAGAGGCTTCTGGATGAGCGTCCTCGATGGACCCTTGTAGAGGACAGGTCAACATGATGACAAATCACGGGCAGATGCTGAGGATGACACACACGGTCACAAGTCTGAGCGATCAGCAGTGGAGGGTGCAGGATCTGGGGAAACACACTCAGCGATATGGGAGTGGCAGCTCCATTTGACCTGGACGTGCGCGGAGTCTAAGACAAGGTTCAAGGCTGACATGAGGTGGTGAACAAAGAATTCTCTTCCCCAAAATGCGCTTGGAAAAGCCTGGAAGCGCGGGGAGAGCTCCAGGCAGAAGTGGCCGCAGTAAGGCACCGAGGCAGGGGGCGGACCTCTGTACCGAGGTACGATGCCGCCTCTGAACCACTCAGGGGTGCACTGCGGGGCCATGGACCACGCGGCTCACGGAGCCGCGCACAGTGTGGAGGAGCGATGTCGCCCGCCTTGTCCTGTGGCAGCGCGTCACAGTGACGCTGCTAAAGGAAAGGAGCATTCAAAGACCTTTTTAGACAAAGGAATGCAGATGTTCCTCGGGACCCCAGCATAAGATCTAGGGACCCTCCTGCTCGGACATCTCAGTGCAGGATTGACTGGGACCAAGTCCAAATACAACGTAGGATGTGTGTGTGGACACGAGGAGCCATGTGGACTATGTGGAGAGATTACGAAGAGGGAACGTCACGGTAAAGGGGGCTTCGGGCTAAACCAACTACCATGAGGCTTGCAGAGACAGAAGGGCGTGGCCGAGTGTCCCAGCGGGATGCAGACGCCCAAGGATCCTGATTGCATACTAGCGCGCTCAGATGGGACATTTTAATGGAAGCCATTTAGCAGGGCTCCTTCATACGTGGTTTAGAAACAAGTGCATACACGAGCCCTACGTGACCCTTTAGAAACTTGAGTAAGTGTACTGAGGTATGGAACCTTTGTCACCAATGAATACCTGGTATAGAGCTGCGGTACGGTAAGAAGAACCATCCCGATTTGGTGTCACTTACAGAACACAGGTATTGTGCAAAGTAGGAGACAGTGCAGAGCTGAGGGATGGGGCAGGGAAGGCCCCAAGGTAATGCCAGGTCAGGAGCTTGGATCCAGAGCTGCAGGGAACTCCACAGCCACTTGGCATGCAAGGACCTCAATGAAGAAAAGGAAGAGTAAGGACACCTGCTAGGATGGTACGAAAGGCTTCGCAATGCATATAGGGACCCGTGCGCCTGGGATTTACAACTATGGAAGGGACTGGGCTCACCTCCCAATAGATCCTGCGCAGTTCTGACCACACATCTTCTACAAGGACATGGGTTTCATTTAAGCCACTGGGTTTGTGGCAATTTGTGTGTGTGTGTGAGTGTGTGTGTATTTATATGGATACATATGTGTGTGTGTGTATGTTTGTTATGTGTGTATGTTTGTTAATACTAGTATATACTACCAGTAATAAAAAATATGACAGTAACCAATGTGAAATCAATTAGTCTATTTATGCACAACCAATACCCAAACACTGTACTTACAAATTATGAACAATAGACAAACGGGACTACAACAGATTTTAAGCATCTGCTCGGCCAGGGAAGCAATCAAGGCAGTAAAGGCAACTCACAGAACGGGAGTTATCGTGACAAAATCAATCAGGAGCACACACACACGTGCACACTAAAGAAAACGCAGAGTAATGGTTTATGAGACGCAGCAAACGCAGTTCTCAGAGGACATTTCTACTGAAACGACTATCCTTAGAATAAAGAAAGATCACTAATAACAACATAACGTTAGAGTGAGAAAAGAATAGGGAGAACAATGTATTAATCAAAAATTGTCTACAGGAAGGAATAATACAGATGGAGAACTCGAGGATCTAGA
>NC_081559.1:17284169-17333410 GCF_022355385.1 Mustela nigripes | reverse complement strand
CGGTTAGATCCTAATGTTGCACCTCTCCTTGACCTTGCTTTGACAAATCCACCCTCCAAACTCGGTCCCGCAGGAACCTCTGTCCCCCGCCTGCTGACCTCGCAGCCTGCTTCCCCTCTGGCTCTGCTCGCCAGCCGCCTCCCCGTTTTCAGAGTCCGCAAGCAGAATCGGAACTTCTTCCTTCAGGCCAATCCTTTTCCTGTCTGTGTTCCTCTCTTTCTGCCGCAAAAAACCCCAGCAGGTCTTGAAGGTGGGACAACAGGACTGCAGGCGTGTGGATCCCCTCGCAGGGCTGAGCACACATGCCCCCAATGGCTCGGACACACAGAGGGGACCCAACGGCAGCGGCTGCCCCCTGAAGGGAAACCCTGCTTGGGGCTCCCTTGCTGCTAGAGGGCTGCCGCGCTGTGCTGACTACGGTCGTGTGTGGTCACGATGCCCCACATAACCCTGAGAAGCTCAGGAAGTGGGGTTCCTGTAATCAGCCTCGAAGATGCGGTGAAGAGCACTGAGCCCCGCAGAGCCCCGTACTGGATCCAGAGGAGCCCCAAACGTCGCCGCATGCGGTGCCACGAGGGGGCCGCCGAGGACCGCTGATGGGGCTGAGGACAGCTTCTCGGTGCGCTCGGGCTGCACGCTGTGACCACGACGAGATTCTGGAGAGGTGAAGAAGATTCCCTGACCCCTGTTAGGACGGTAAGGCAGGCATGACTCGGATCGTAGCAACAGAGAGAGGGACCCTCCAACTGGGACGTCACCGGGGGAGACAGTGCCTTTCACTCCAACTACAGCACGGGCCAGTGAGAATTATGGCTAAAGAGGAAGGTCAGGGACAGTGGATGGGGAATTCCTCCGGTTAAAGCAACTGAAAAGGATCCCTCCTGAAAACCGGTCATGAGTTTGGTTGTAGATGGTGGGGGTTCTGTTCAAAGTTAATCTAGCATGGTTCTTGCTGAAACTAGATTTTACAAGGACATGCGCAGGGGAGCTCAGGAGAAATTTCAGGAGCCTGACTAAGGTATGGGAAACCGAAAAAACTTTGTCACAGTTGAGGTATGGTGCCCTAAAGTGTGAAGAGTTCTGTGCAGGCTGCTCCCACATAGCGTAGCGCGGAGTCCCCTGGTCCTTCTGCAAAAACGCAGAGGCTGGTGCTATGTGCAGGTCGACCGTACAGTGTCGCATACAGTGCCACTTTACAGAAAACATGTATTTGCTGACACCTTTTACTCTTCAATTTTCTTTTAGGTACTCTCTACACCCAGTGTGGGACTCGAACTCATGACTGGGGAATCAAGAGTTGCTCCACTGACCAAGCCAGCCCGGTGCCCTGCAGCACTTGCTAAGATAATAAGTAAGGTGTTATTCAGGACCTCAGCAATAGGAACCTTTTCATTTGGGATTTGAGACTGGGGAAGAGACTGGGCTGAGCTCCAAATACAACCTACCCAATTCCGCCCACAGAACTTGAACAAATGGGTTTCCTTTAATTGTAGCAATTTGTTACACAGCAATATAAAACTATTACAGTAATAAATGTGAAATCAATTATAATACTCATTGCATAAGAAATATACCGTGTATTATTCTTATAAATTTTGGGGAGAAAATGGGTTATGAGACTACATCAAACTCTGAAACTTCTGCATATCCAAGGAAGCAATCAACAGAGTAAAAGGCAACTTACTAGAATGGGAGATAATTGCAAATCCTATAGAAAATAAGGGGATTTCTTTGTTTTGTTTTGTTTTTAAAAATTTATGTATTTGAGAGACAGACAACGAGAGCTAGGGTGGGGGTAAAGGCAGAGAAAGAGAGAGTCTTACGCAGGTTCCCTGCTGAGCACAGAGCCCTACGCAGGGCTTTATCTCTTAACCCTTAGATCATGACCTGATCCAAAACCAAGATCTCCAATGCTTAATTGACTGTGCCACCAGGCAGCCCTAAGGTTTTTGTCTTGTTTTGTTTTGTTTCCTATCCAGCACAGTTCAGGAACAGTTCATGAACTTTTTCAAGTAAAAATCTAAAGAAACAAACCAAAAAAGTGATTAAATCTTGCCATTTGCAATGATATGGATGGAGCTCGAGGGCCTTATGCTGAGTGAAACAAGTCAGTCAGAGGAAGACAAACACCAAATAATTTCATTTGTACGTGGAATTTAAGAAACAAAACAAACAAGACAAGGGGAGGAAGAGATAGAGGCAAACCAAGAAATAGAGAACAAACGGATGGTTCCCAGAGGGGAGTAGGGTGGAGTGTGTGTGTGTGTGTGTGTGTGTGTGTGTGTGTCTAATAGGTGATAGGGATTTAGGAGTGCACTTGTCATGACGTGCACCGCGTGTTGGATGGAAGCGCTGAATCACTATAGTGTACACCTGAAACTAATATTACACTGTATGTTAACTATAATTTAAATAAAAACTTTTTAAAAATATGCAATTAAATATATAGGCAGAAGAGGGGCTCCCAGGTGGCTTAGTCAGATAATTGTCTAGGTCTTGGTTTCGGCCTACTGGTCTCTATGCTCCGTGCAGATTCTGCTTCTCCCTCTCCCTCTGTTCCTCCCCACCACTCATGAGCTTACGCTCTCTCAAATAAATAAAAAAAATACTTTTTAAAAAGATATGGACAGAAAATTGGATAAACATTTCTCCAAAGAGGGTATAAATATGGCCAACAAGTATATGATAAGTTGGTCAACATGAGGGGCCTGGCTGACGCAGCATACGACTCTTGATCTCAGAGTTGTGAGTTCAGGCCCTATGTTTGGGGTGGCGCCTACTTTTTTAAAAATTTAAAATTCAAAAAAAATTTTTTTTGAAGATTGTATTTATTTATTTGACAGACAGAGATCACAAGTAAGCAGAGAAGCAGGCAGAGAGAGCGGAAGAAGCAGGCTCCCTGCCAAGCAGAGAGCCTGATGCGGGGCTCCATCCCAGGACCCTGGGATCATGATCTGAGCGGAAGGCAGAGGCTTAACCCACTGAGCAACCCAGGCGCCCCTAAAATTAAAAAAAATTTTTAAAAGACTGTCAGCATCACTAATTATCAGGGAAATGCATATCAAAAGCACAACGATATAATGCCTCACATGCATCAGGACAGCCATTATCAAAAGAACAGGAAATGATGATTTTTGCAGGGAAATGAAGTTGGAACACAAGAGCACTTTGATGTGAATGTAAATAGTGCTCCATGATAGAAAGCAGTAAGGAAGTTACTAAAAAATAAAAAAGAGATAATACCATAGGATCCTATAATCCTACTATGGTATTCATCCAAAATACTCAACATAGGATCTCAAAGACATATTTGGACCCCCATGTCCTTTGCAACATTATTCACAATACTAAGAGGTGCACCAACCCTAATGTCCATTGCTAAATGAATGGACAGAGAAAATCAGGTATACACATACAATGGAATATTATATAGCCTTAAGAAAAAAATCTTGTCACAGGGCGCCTGGATAGCTCAGTTAATTAAGCATCTGCCTTTGGCTCAGGTCATGATCCCAGGGTCCCTGCTTAGTGGGGAGCCTGCTTTTCCACCTGCCCCTGCTCCCCCATTTGTGCTCTCTATCAAAATCTTTTTTTAAATCTTTTAAAATTTAAATTCAATTATCCAACATACGCCATTAGTTTCTGTTGTAGTGTTCATTGATTCATCAGTTACATATAATGCTCAGTGGTCATCACATCACATGCCCTCCTTAATGCCCATCAGCTAGTTACCCCATGCCCCCACCCACCACACCTTCCACAATCCTCAGTTTGTTTCCCAGACTCAAGAGTCTCTCATGGTTTGTCTCCCTCTCTGATTTCCTCCCATTCAGTTTTCCTTCCCTTTCCCTATGATCCTCTGTGCTATTTCTTATATTCCACATATGAATGAAACCATACAACTGTCTTTCCCTAATTGACTTATTTCACTTAGCACAATACCTACCAGTTCCATCCACATTGTTGTAAATGGTAGATATTCATCCTTTCTGATGGCTGAGTAATAGTCCATATTCCACTGTATATATGAACCACATCTTTATCCATTCATCTGTTGAAGGACATTCCAGCTCCTTCCACAGCTTGGCTATTGCAGACATTGCTGCTATGAATATCAGGATGTAGGTGCTCCTTCTTTTCACTATATCCGTAACTTTTTAAAAAGATTTTATTTATTTATTTGACAGAGAGAGAGAGAGAGATCACATGTAGGCAGAGCAGCAGGCAGAGAGAGAGGGGGAAGCAGGCTCCCTGCCAAACAGAGAGCCCAATGCAGGGTTCGATCCCAGGACCCTGAGATCATGACCTGAGCTAAAGGCAGAGGCTTTAACCGACTGAGCCACCCAGGAGCCCCCATATCTGTATCTTTAGGGTAAATACCCAGTGGTGCAATTGCTGGGTTCTAGGGTAGCTCTATTTATAACTTCTTGAGGAACCTCCATCCTGTTTTCTAGAGTGGCTGCACCAGCTTGCATTCCCACCAGCAGTGTAGGAGGGTTCCCCCTTCTCCACATCCTCAGCAACATTTGTTGTCAAAAAAGAAAGCAGGAAGGAAGGAACGGAGGGAGAGAGGGAGGATGGCGGGTCTTGTCACATGCTACTGCATGAACGGACATCAGGAAGATTGTGCTACCGGAAATAAGCCAGTAACGAAAATAACAAATCTTATATTATCTCACCACTATGAAATATCAAAGTAGTGATCATTTTGGAAAGAAAAGGAGAAGGAGGGGCGCCTGGGTGGCTCAGTCCGTTAAGCCGCTGCCTTTGGCTCAGATCATGATCCCAGGGTCCTGGGATTGAGTCCCGCATCAGGCTCCTTGCTCAGCGGGGAGCCTGCTTCTCTCTCCGCCTCTTGCCTGCTTGTGTGCTCTCTCTCTCCTTCTCTGACAAATTAATAAAATCTATTTTTAAAAAAAGAAAAGGAGAAGGAAGGGGATATTAGTTGGTTATAGGACTACAAAATGAAAAATTTTAGTCAGCCGTTGAATAACAATGTAAATATACCTAACACTGATTAACCAAATGCCTAAAAATACTTAAGATGGTACATTTAAAGCTATGTATTTTTTACACAATGAAAAATAATTTTTTAAGAAGAAAATCAAAGGACATACGACAATGGGATAACTGACTCTGAAGACTGTATCACAGACTCCAAGCTATAGATCAGTGCCATGAAGAAGAAGCAAGTTGCCACCACAGTGTGAGTCCTGAGATTCCGGATTTCCTAAGAGATCTTCAGACTCTGTGGGAAGAGATTTTACATGGCAGAAGAGCCATGCTTAGCCCAGAGTGTACCCAAACTTTTCATGCTCTCCAGTCATAAGTTCTTATTTCTTGTCTATCTTGCTTCACTCCTTCCCTCCCAAAAAAACCTCCAGTAAGTTTCCCACCAGACATTCCCTTCTCTCTCTCTCTCTGCTTGCTGAGCTCGCAGGCTACTTCCCTCATTGCCCTTCATGGTCCGCAAGGCTGCCAGCCCACGATTATAATAAAAATATTCTTCCTTCGCGACAGACATGTTCATATGTGTGTCCCATACCGTTTCTGCTCAAAACAAGTCCAGAGTACATTATTAGAACAATTGGTACAGTCAGCAGGTGGTTTCCCCAGAAGGAGACGATAAGCCCTTGGACTGCTTGGATTCACCAACTGGACCCAACAGCTGCAGCCACAGCCTAAGGGGCACCACTGGTTGTTGGCACGCTCGCCGCTTAATGGCTAGTGCATTTGTTGTTTTCGTCGGGTATTGCCAAAAAAATTACTAGCGGGAGAAAAATTGGAAAATTCACAAACATGTGGAAAATAAGCCCCAACTCCGGAACAGCCAATGGGTCAAAAAGGAAATCAAAAGGGAAATCACAAAGTATCTTGAGACAAATGAAAATAAAAATGCAACACAACAAAGCCTATGAGATACAGCAAAAGCAGTCCTAAGAGGAGCATTTCTAACACTAAATGCCTACGTTGGGAAAAAAGAAAGATCTCATATAAGCAGCCTAATTGTAATCCAAGGAACAATACAGAGAGGAACTTCACCAAACCCGAAGTTCACAGAGGAAGGAAACAATACAGATTTGATCAGGTCAATGAAATAGAGACTAGAAAAACAAAAGGGAAAAAAATCAACAAACTTAGAGCTGATGGTTTGAAGAGAGACAAAATGAGCAAAACTTCAGCTAAACTAAGAGAAAAAAAGAGGCGGGACTCAAAATCAGAAGTGGAAACAGGAGTCAGTGTAACCGGTATGAGTGAAATAGAGGATTATAAAATACTACTAAAACAATTATATGTCCACAAATTAGATACCTAAAAGAAATGGATAAATTATGTTGGTACCCCTGGCTCACCTGCTTCAGCCATTCCTTCCCAAGAAACACTTCTGCAAAGGTCCCAGCAAGAGCTCTGTCCTGTGTCTCTCTGCCCACCGATTGTTTCTCCGGTCACTTGGCGTGGATTGCCAGCGTCTCCTGCTTCTAGGGGACCACGAGGCTAACAGAAAACGTCTTCCTTCAATTGCAATCATGTTGGGGTTTGTGTGCCTTACTTTGTCAAAGTGAGTCCAGAGCACGTGTTTAGAACAATTGGCGCCTCGAGCCGAGTAGTTCACACCAGATAGACACGATACATCAATCCTGGACCGCTTGGGCCCTTCAGCGGGACCCACAAGCAGGGGCCACAGCCTAAAGGGTCCCGCCTGTCATTGGCATCCTTGTCACTTCGTGGCTAGGGTGTTGTGTTGATTTTTACAGAGTAATGCCATGATTTCCCAGCCTAAAATGGAGGAGCTCCAAAAGTTGACTGCGTGAGCTACTCCGCATAGAGCCGCTTAGGTACCCCACCCCCGCTCCCGTGCTCCCCGCCCCGCAGTCCTGCGCGTGCATCTGCGCACCTGCGTAAGGTGCCGGGAACATGGTCACACGTGGTGCAAAGAGGCTTAGTTGTCAAGAGTCTGAGACTCCGTGCGTAGGAGTGCTCAATCTTTTCTCTACTCTACAGGGGCACTTGAAAAACCACTTTCCACTTTCTCCAACTTTTTCTGAGTCAAATACCAGCCTTCCCCAAGAGGTGAGGAATGCCCTCCCCACCATTCCTTCAAGTGTCTGGGAGAATTGCTCTGCTGGTGAACAGACTCTTCAGGAAATGGTGCCTGCCTTGGTCAGGATTGGTACTCCAGCCCAGCGGCACATAGAGGGTTTATTTATGAAGAAATAAAGACACTCAGAAATGGAGCTTGTTGCTAGTAGGCCTGACTGCAAAAATTGTCAAAAGTCTTCTTTAGAGGAAGGCCTGGCAGGCTCTTTCTCTAGAGGATGCGACTCTTGATCTCAGGGTTGTGCGTTGGAGCCCCAGCTGGATGTACAGATCACTTAAAAATAAAATATTTTTAAAAAATGTTTTCATTAGAGACAGAAAAATATACATATAGCTAGCATTCAGAGATAAACGTAAAGAGAGGAAAAACATCAAAGGAGTAGTGAAGGTAGCATAAAAACTTTTATTTTTCTTATTCATGATTGAAGTTACAGGTAACAGTTCCCAATATTAATATCAACAATGTATTAAGCTATGTATGCTTATGTATATATTTTCAGTACATATATGTATATATATGCTTATTTATGCATGTGTAAGTGAAATGAATGACAGCAGCGATACAAAGGACAAGAAGGAAGAATTAGGACTCTTCTGTTTATATAAGATACTTAAACTATCCCGGGAGTTGTAGGGAGTGTTTGGAAAGTGGACTTGAATTTATTGCAAATGTTTATTGCAAACTCTAGGGCAATCATTAAAAACTTAAAAAAAAAATCAAATGAGTGAAGAAAAATCAAGCTAGCTACTGAAATTTACTTGCGTTTGCAAGGAAAGCTATAGACTGTCTGTCTTTGGAGGTGTCTATGAGAATAGAAATGTGGTTCCGGACGTAACAGATCTGAAATACTTATTTACTGAGTAAATAAAAAGACGGTTTGAGGGAGTTAGATAATCACTTACATGAATGAAAAATTCATGTGATTGTTGGTCATTCTTATTCTAAAATGTTTGATGATTTTAATTCTCCTCCATTCTCTTCCCACCTTGGTCAACCCATTTCAATTGTGCATTCAGGAGCTGGTGTACTTTCTTACTTACATCTGATCAGTATTTAAGATAGCATCCCAGAAACAATACTTGGTTCTATGCAATGACTGGTCCAGTCAATAAACTTTTCATAAGAAAAAGCTATAATTAATTAACCATTAATTAAAATTTTTCAAATGGGGCACCTGGCCAGTGAGTAGAGCATGTGACTCTTGATCTCAGGGTCGTGAGTCTGAGCCCTACGTTGGAAATAGAGATCACTTAAAAAATAAAGACTTTTTTTTTTAAGTAAATGAATGGAGGAAATATACCAGGTAATCCTAACCAAAAGAAAACAAGGGTAGCTACATTTATTTCAGATAGAATGGACTTCAAAGCAAGAAAATTAATCAGGGATAGAGAAGGGTGCTGGGGTAAATTCTCCAAAAAGACATAACAACCCTTAGCGAGTATGCACTTGACACCAGAATATCAAACTATGTGAGGCAAAAACTAATAGAACAGCAAAGAAAAATCAATGAATCCACTATCATAGTTGGAGGCTTCAACATCCCTCCATCAGAAATGGACAGATTCAGCAGGCAGAAAATCAGTAGGGATGTAGCTGAACTCAACAACATCATCAATCAGCACGATATAATCCACATCTATAGACAACTTCATCCAACAACAGCAGCATACACATTCTCCTCTAGCTCACATGAAACATTGACCAAGAGGGACACCTGAGTGGCTCAGTCAGTTAAGTGTCTGCCTTAGGCTCAGGTCCCGATCCCAGGGTCCAGGGATCCAGTCCTACATGGGGCTTCCTGCTCAGTGGGGAGTCTGCGTCTACCTTTCCCTCTGCCTGCTTTTCCCCCTGCTTGTGTGCTCTCGCTTTCTCTCTCTCTTTCTCTCTCTCTCTGACAAATAAATAAAATAACATAAAATGAAGCAGTGACCAAAATAGACCACATTCTGAGCTGTAAAACATACCTTACTACACTTAAAGAAATAGAAATTATATAGTGTCTGCTCTCAGACCACAATGGAATTAAACTGGAAATCAGTTACAAAGATAAATGGAAAAATAGGAAGTGTGGGGGGATTAAAAGAATACATTTCTAGCCTTTCTGCGCTACCTAGTGTAAGGGATCCATACAGCATTGTTCTGGGTTTCCATTATAACGTAGAGGGAAACATTAATGGTGTGTGGAGACCTCCATGTCCTGCAAATGAGGGAGAGGATGTCCTCAGATTCCTTGCAGCACAAACCCACTTAGGTAGCACCAACCATGACTTCCAAACGGAACAGTACATGTATAAAAGGAAAAGCAACAGCATCTTCATCCTAAGTCTGAAAAGACACTGAGAAAAGTTTCTGTGGGCAGCTTGTGCCATTGAAGACCCACCTGATATCTGAGTCATATCATCCAGGAATCTTGGCCAGTGGGTTGTGCCCGAGTTGCTGTTGACCGGACCCATTCCTATTGCTGGAAGCTTCATTCCTGGAACGTCACTGACCAGATCTAGGCAGCCTTCTGGAAGCCATAATTTACGGTGCTTACTGATTCCAGGGCTGATCACCAGCCTCTCATGGTGGTGTCTTTTTCCTTTTTTTAAGGCTTAATTATTTATTTTAGAGAAAGAGGGTGAGTTGGAGGAGAGGGAGAGAGAGAATCCTGAAGCAGATCCCCAGCTGAGCGTGGAGCTGGAGGTGCGATCTCACCACCCTGAGATCATGACCCGAGGCGAAACCAAGAGTCAGAGCTCAACTGACTGAGCTAGGTGCCCCAACACAGAGAGGTATCTTGTGTCCACCTGCCTACCACCACTCTGTGTAACAGACTCTCCTCTGAGCTAGTCGGGCTGCCCCCTTTTACGAACCAGAGTTCGTGGGTGCATGCTGACCCAGGAAATTCTAATCACCTCCCATGAACACCCATGGGAGGTCATGCCTGATCTCTATGCCTACAGAGATCCTGAAGAGATTGGAAAGGAGAAGCAGGCCCCTGGTAGAAAGGCTGTGACCAAGGAGAAATTTCTGGGTGAATAGATTGCTCTGGGTTCTGAACTTGCTGCTGTTGAACCTAAGGTCACAGATGGATCTGAGGTGCGCTCTGTGCCCCTTCAACTTTTCCCTCAGGAAGACTGGAGCCCTCAGCCACCCACTGGGGACTGGTCCGCAGCTCCCCCTGCTCGGACCACTGACTGGGCAGGAAGAGCCATGGAGGCGACTTCGCTGTTCTTGCACAGGCTCCTGAATGGGGGATGGAACTAAGGTTGACAGAAAAATCAACTGTTTCTTTTTTCTTTTTTTTTTTTTTTAAGATTTTATTTATTTATTTGGCAGACAGAGATCACAAGTAGGCAGAGAGGCAGGCAGAGAGAGAGAGAGAGAGAGAGAGAGAGAGAGAGGAGGAAGCAGGCTCCCCACAGAGCAGAGAGCCCGATGTGGGGCTCAATGCCAGGACCCTGAAATCATGACCTGAGCTGAGGGCAGAGGCTTTAACCCCCTGAGCCACCCAGGCGCCCCAAATCAACTGTTTCTAAAAGTAAAAATGAAAACAAAAAGCCCACACTTCTAACAAACACATGGGTCAGAGAAGAAATTTCAAAATATTTTGAACGGAATAAAATGAAAACACAACATACCAGAATTTGGGAGATACAGTGAGAGCAGAGTTTAGAGAGAAATGTATACAGTTGAATGCATTAGTTAAAAAAAAGAGAAAGATCTAAAATCAGTGATCTAAGTTTCCACTTTAGGAAACTAGAAAAAGAAAAGCCAATTAAATCCAAGGTAAGCAAAAGAGAAGAAATCCTAAGAACTAGATCAGAAATCCATGAGTATGGAATCAAGAAATCAGTAGAGTTGGAGTCCAAATTCAGGTATAAATGACTTTAAAGCAGCCCTCCTCCGAGTGCCTCAGCAAAAGATGATTTGAGTCAAGCTCAGGACTAGTGTTTTTTGTTTTTGTTTTTGTTTTTGTTTTTTTACCAATATTGAAGGCTGGATGCCTTACTTATTCAGCAGAACCCACCATGTGAGTCACCCCATCAGTGCCTTTCTGTTCTGCATACATGCCTGTGCGCATCTAGAAAGCCATGGGGCACTTCTTTCCAGAAAATGGATAGAGAAGGCAGTGAAGAGACTTCTGGGAGAAAAGTGATCCTAATAAGGAAGGGAGCGGAGATGATGAGGTTTGTCGAATTATACATACAGACTTCACTCCTTCACAAAGGCAGGAGCCCAAGGAAGCTGGAAGGACAACGGAGACGGGGTTTTGATATGTGCCTGAAGATCTGGCACATAAGGAGCTGTGCTTTCCTACCATCCCCCTAACAGGCCGAGGCAGCATTCTCTCCATCCGCAGCCTCACACAGACCAGACCTCTCGGCTCCTGGGAAAGTGCCTGTTTGCGGCTTAGGGCAAGGCTCCCATCCTGGTGCAGGACAGCAGGTGTGCCTGGAGGAAAGCCTATGCCTAGAGTATGGAGACAGAGGAGGAAGTCGTTGCTGGAGAAAGGTCAGCAGTTCTGAGCCAAAGTGGTGGTTTTCAGAAAAGACAGCCCAAAGTAGGAGAAGGAGACCATGGCTAAAGCCAAGATTTTTGTTTTGTTTTGCTTTGTTGTGTTCTAAGCCAAGTTTTAATTAATCAGTTTGGTTGTTAACCAAATGTCCACACCCCTGGCTGTTCCATGAAGTCGAGCTGGGCATCTGCCCCATTGGGAATGGGAGCCAGTAACACCCGCAGGAAATACATGCATTACCTCACTTAATATTCGCAACCTCCCGTTTATACGTTTATAAAAAGAAATAAGACTCAAAGAGGATCAAGAACTTGTCAAATTCGCAACATAATTAAGAAATTAAATGAGGAAGTCACCTCAGCAATATGGAGGAGTTAGAAGCCATGGAACCTCCTTCCCCACAAAAGACACTGGCTCATCAACAATGCCCTTTGTGAGAAATCGGAAACTAGTGGGAAGGCTCCCACCCCAGGAGAAAATAAGGCCACACTCCTCAAAGCTGGTGAGGAGATTCAGGACCGAGACTTGGCCCTCAGTATGATGCCGTATGATCAGAAAGAAACTGCATAGCTTCCAGTTTTGCCCAGCTCTCAAGTTTCTCAAGGGGGCTCCCCAAAGACCAGCTTCTGTCTGCCAGTCTTGAGGCTCTGACCAGTCCAGCACATTGTAGCATCCCAGGGGAGAATGGAAGTGGCCCCTTGGACTGGGAAACATTGCAACTCCTGTCTCAGTCCAGTCAGGCTGCTGTCACAGAAGGCCATAGACTGGGGGGCTTGTGAAAGCAGACATGTATTTCTCACGGTCGTGGAAGCGGCGGAGTCCAGATCAAGGTGCTGGCCAATTATGTCTCTGATGAGAGCCCACTTCTTGGATCTTGGATGGTCATGTTTTCTCTGTTGTTCTCACATGTCAGAGGTGGGGCACAGGAGTTCTCTGGGGCAGCCTTTTAAGGGCACTAACCCCCATTAATAAGGGTTTAGTCCTCATGATCTAATCACTTCCTAAAAGTCCCACCTCCAAGTACCAGCTCATTGGGAGTTAGGTTTCAACCTACAAATTGGGGAGGCCACAAGCATTCAGTCCATAACATTCTGCTTCTGGGCCCCAAAGATCCGCATCTTTACCAAATGTCAGCTCAAATGTCTAAGTCCAAAGTTTCCTCTAAATACCACCTAAATCAGGGACGCCTGAGTGGCTCAATCACTAAGCCTTTGTCTTTGGCTCAGGTTATGATCCCAGGGTTCTGGGATTGAGTCCCTCATTGGGCTCCCTGCTTAGTGGGGAGCTTGTTTCTCACTCTCCCTCTCTCTCTGTCTCTATCTCTCAGGAATAAATAAATAAAATCTTAAAAAGAAAAGAAAAGAAAAAGAAAAGAACAACACCTCAGGTGATTGAAGCAATCATGCCCACCCTGCCGACCAAGACAAGCGCAAACCAAATGGTTTCACTGGTGAAGTCTATCAAACATCTAAAGAAGAAATAATACCAATCCATCTTAAACTCCTCCAAAAATTTATTTATTTTTTTTAATTGTATTTATTTGACAGAGAGAGAGAGAGAGAGAGAGAGAGAACAGCAGGGGGAGCAGCAGCAGAGGGAGAGAGAGAAGTAGGCTCTCTGAGGAGGGAACGCGATGTGGGGCTCGATCCCAGGACCCTGGAATCACGACCTGAGTTGAAGGCACACACTTAACAACTGAGCCACCCAGGTGCCCCTCCTCCAAAAATTTAAAGAGGAAACACTCCCAAACTCATTTAATGAGGCCACCATTCCCACAATACCAAAGCCAGTTCTCACTCTGAGAAAAGAAAACTGGAGGCTAATATCCCTGATGAATATAGATGTAAAAATTCTCAACAAAATTCTACTTAACCAAACTTAACTGCACATTAAAGAGATCATACACTAGAATCAAGTGGGATTTATCTTTGGGATACAAGGATGTTTCAATGTATGCAAATCAGTTAACATGAGGTATCACAGTAATAAAATGAAGCACGAAAATAATATTATCCTCTCAATAGAGGAAAAAAATTTCACAAAAATTCAACACCTTTTCATGATAAAAGCTCTTAAAAATTGGGTATAGAATGAACATACTTCAACATATCAAAGGCCACATATGATAAGCTCCCAAGCTAATATCATATTCAACAATGAAAGATTTCCTCAAAAATAAGGAACAAGATAAGGGTGCCACTCCCACCATCCTATTCAGCATAGTACTAGAAGTCCTAATCACAATAATGAGGTAAAAATAAATAGATGAAAGATAGACAAATAGATAGATAGATAAATCAATGGTATCCAAGTCAGAAAGGAAGTAGTGAGATTGTCTCTGTTTCCAGATGACATGGTCGTATACGTAGAAAACTCCTAAGACTCTGCTGAAAAAACTATGAGAACTAATCAATGTATTCAAGTAAAGTTGCATGATACAAAATCAATATACGAAATTTTTTTGCATTAACAATGAAATATCTAAAGAAAAATAAACAGTCTCATTTACAATAGATTCAAATAGAATATTTTATTCTTATTAAATTCTTTTTTAAAAAAGAATACAATATTTATGAATAAATTTAACCAAGGAAGTGAAAGATCTGTACAACGAAAGCAATTAAATATTGATAAAAGAAATTGAGCATAGAATGCAAATCAATGGAAAACATCCCAAGGTCATAGATAGAAAGAAATAATATTAAAATGTCCATACTGGGTGCCTGGGTGGCTCAGTGGGTTAAGCCTCTGCCTTTGCCTCAGGTAATGGTCTCAGGGTCCTGGGATCGAGCCCCTTGTCAGGCTCTCTGCTCAGTGGGGAGTCTGCTTCCTCTCTCTCTCTCTCTGCCTACTTGTGATCTGTCAAATAAATAAATAAAATCTTAAAATAAAATGTCCAAACTACCCCAAATCATCTGTAACTTTAATTTATTTTTTAAGACGTTATTTTAGTTTAGGTGCACCTGGGTGGTTCTGTCAATTAAGCATCCGACTCTTGGTTCCCCCTCAGGTCATGATATCAATGTCCTGGGATCATGGCCCAAGTCAGGCTCCAGGATCAGTGTGGAGTCCACTTGGGTTTCTCTCTCTCCCTCTCCCTCTGCCCTTCCCTTTCTCTTTTTGACAGAGAGAGAGAGAGAAGGAGCACAAGCAGTGAGAGCTGCAGGCAGAGGCAGAGGGAGAAGCAGGCTCCTCTTTGAGCAAGGAGCTCAATGCCGGGCTCAATCCCAGAACCTGGGATCATGACCTGAGCCAAAGGCAGACAACAACTGAACCACTCAGCATCCCAAGATTTTATTTTTAAGTAATCTCTACATCCAACATGGGGCTTGAACTCATGATCCCAACATTAAGAGTCACCCCCAAATCATCTAAAATGCCCCCAAAATCATCTAAAGATTCAATGAAATCTTGATCAAAATTCTAATGTTGTTTTTCACAAGATAAGTAATCCTAAAATTCATACAGAACAAAAGACCTTGGATAGCTGAGGCAATCTTGAGAACAAAGAAAGCTGGAGGCATCACACTTCCTGATTTCAAACTACACCACAAAGCTCTGGTAATCATACGGTACTGCCATAAAAGCCAATACACAGACCAACTGAATAAATTCAAGAGCACTGGAATCAGTCCAAGCATAAATAGTCAATTTATATTTGACAATGGAGTCCAGAACTGAATGGGGAAAAGATCATCTTTTTAATAAATGGTGTCAGGAACACTGGATATTCACATAAAAGAATGAAATTGCACCCCTATCTTCACAAAACTTACCTCAAAATGGATGAAAGGCTTAAATGTAAGACTTGAAACCATAATACCTCTAGAAGAGAACATAGGGGAAAAGCTCCTTGACATTGGTCTTGGGTATGACACTAAAACCCTTGGGACATGATAACAAAAGCTGAAGCAACAAAAGCAAAAAGAAAGAAATGGGACTAACATCAAACTCAAAAGCTTCAGCACAGCAAAAGAAACAATCAACAGAATGAAAAGGCAGCCTATGGAATGGCACAAAATATTTGCAAACCACCTATCTGAGAAAACGTTAATTTCCAAAATATATAAGGAACTCCCGCAGCTCAATAACAAAAGAAACAAATAACCTGATTTAAATAGGGGCAAAGGACTTGAGTAGACGTTTCTCGAAAGGAAGCTGCAAATGGCCAACAAGTGTACGAAAAGATGCTCAGCCACCACAAATCAGAGCCACAACGAAATGTCACCTCACATCTGTCAGGATGGCTGTTATTAAAATAACAAAAGACAGCAAGTGTTGGCAAGGATTTGGAGAAATTAGAACCCTTGAACACCGTCAAATGGTGCAGCCACTATGGAAAACAGCGTGGATGTTCCTCAAAAAATTAAAAATAGCACTACCATACGATCCAGTAATCCCACTTCTGGGTACATATCCAAGAGTTGAAATCAAGACCTTGAAGAGATACGTGCACCCCCGTGTTCATAGAAACATTACTCACAATAGATATGGAAACAACCTAAATGTTCATTGACGGATGAGTAGATAAAGAAATGTGGTATATACTTACCAAGAAATATTTTTTCAGCATTAAAAAAAACCAACAACCGGAAATCTCCTAATATGTAACTACATAGATAGACCTGGAGAACATTATGCCACGTGAAATAATTCTCTTACAGAAGGACAAATATTACATGATTCCACTTACATAAGGTACCTAAAATCTTTAAATTTATAGAAGCAAAGGGTAGAATGGTAGTTGCCAGGGCATAGGCGGGGATAGGGGTTGTTGTTCAATAGAAAAAGTTCGAGTTTCGTGAGGTGAGTAAGTTCTAAGATCTGTTGTACGACATGGTGCCTATAGTTAACAACACTGCATCGTGCATGTAAACATGGGGTAAATGTCATGTCAAATGTTTGGATTCCAAAAAAAGGCAGGGGGCATAAGGAAAGTTAGAGGTATGTTAGCTACCTTTATTACAGTGCATAGGTGTGTTCATATGTCCAAACTCATCAAATATATTAAATATTGGTAGTTTTTTTGTATATCAGTCACACCTCAATAAAGCTGTCTCTCTCTTTTTTTAAGATTTTATGCATTTATTTGACAGAGACAGAGACAGAGAGAGCGCGAGAGAGCACAAGCAGGGGCCGAGGCAGAGGCAGGCAGAGGCAGAGGGAGAAGCAGACTCCTCACTGAGCAGGAAGCCAGGACCCTGCGATCATGATCTGAGCTGAAGGCAGATGCATAACCGACTGAGCCACCCAAGCGCCCCTAATGTCAATCAAAAATTTACAAAAAAAATTCAAGGGGTGCCTGGGTGGCTCAGTCGGTTAAGCAACTGACTTCGGCTCGGGTCTTGATCCCAGGGTCCTGGGATGGGCCCCTCACGTCGGGCTCCCTGCTCATGGGGGAGCCGGCTTCTCCCTCTGCCTTTGCTCCTTCCTCTGCCTCTGTTCCTCCCCCTGCTTGTGTGCTCTCTCTCTCTCTCTCACATAAATAAATAAAATTTTTAAAATAAATAAAAAATAAAAATATAAAAGAATTCAATGTACTACAGAGAAAAAGAATATTCCTCTTTGTGATTTCTTTCCTATTAAATTAATGAAAATTTAAAGGAATAATACTGAGGACTGGGAAAAGTGATAGAAAACAAGCCTTCTCATATAATGTTGGTGTCAATCTAAATTAGAAAAGCCTTCCTGAAGGGGAATTTGAGGGTGTATGTGAAACTTTATGTGGAATATACCTTTTGAACAAGAAATTCCACTTTTTTGTTTTTTTAAGATTTTTATTTATTTATTTGACAGGAGAGAAGCACAATGAGAGAAAGAGAGCACAGGCAGAGGGAGTAGCAGGCAGGCAGGCAGGCAGAGGGAAAGGGAGAAGCAGGCTCCCTGCTGACCAGGAGCCTGATGCGGGGCTCCATCCCAGGGCTCCATCCCGGGATCATGACCTGAGCTAAGGGCGGACGTTTATCCCACCGAGCCACCCAGGAGCCCCAGAAATTCCACTTCTGAGATCCAGTTACAAGTACATGCACTGAGAAATTTATGCTGGTGTTTTTTCCTAAAACAGTTCATTAAAAAACAAAAATAACAACAAAAAACAATAGGGGCACCAGGGCAGTGCAGTCAGTTAAGCATCTGATTCATGGTTTCAGCTCAGGTCCTGATCTCAGGGTCGTGAGATTGAGCCCTGCATCAGACTCCGGGCTCAACGGGGAGTCTGCTTGAGTCTCTCTCCTTCTCCCTCTGCCTTTCCCCCCACTTGCTCTCTCTCAAATTTAAAAAAAAAAATTTTTTTTTAAGATTTTGCTTATTTATGTATTTGTGAGAGACAGTGCACTGGAGAAGGAGCGTAGGGAGAAGGGCAAGCAGACTCCATGCTGCGTGCAGACCCCATGAGGGACTTGATCCCACGACTCAACCGAGTCACCCAGGCACCCTAATACAAAAACCTTAAAAAAAAAAAAACCCAACTATCAAGTCTCTAAATGACTTCAATAAGAAAATTGACCTCCCCCACCCAGAACTGTGATATATTCATACCACAAGGCACTATCCATCCATTAAAAAGAATGAGGTTTGCTCAGGGGTCAGCAAACTATGACCCACAGGCCAAATTTGTTATGTGGCCTGTTTTATGTGGCTTCTAGGCCAAGAAGGCTTTTCATATTTCATAACAATTGTAAAAAAATTTTTTTTTATTTAAAAAAAAATAACAACAACAAAAAAGAAGGGACAGAGACTACAGGTGGCCCATAAGTCCTGAAATTATTATTATCTGGCCCTTCACAAAACGTTTCCCAACCCTTAGATCTTTATGTTCTGACATGGAAAGATTTCCAAGCAAAGTTACAGACTGGGGTTACCATACTTAGGGTTTTTTCCCAAGCAGACAGCAGGTAAAGTGATGTCAGTAATTTCCCCTGGGAAATATGGTGGGAACTGAGGTGAACACTCACTTTTTACTCTACGGATTTCTATGTTGTTTTCTCTTCTGCAAAGTGAATATTTTCATGTATTTTTATAATTTAAAATAATAAAAAGGTAAAAAATATTAATACCTTGACAAACCATACTAGAGTGCATACGGCAGATTAGTACCCAGTAGACATTCTAATCTCTTTCTAGTGTGTCCTCCTATATCAGATGATAAAAAGATTAAAGGTAATAAAATCCCACTTTTTCCAAACCCCCTTGCAGTTAAAACCCTGGGTATGACTTAAATTCCTCAAATCAGATCATGAGGTAAGCGCTCTGCTTTAGTTTTTTCTACGTTTCTGAGGTTTTTTTTGTTTTGTTTTTTGTTTTTTTAAAGATTTTATTCATTTATACAAATGCATACAAGAATCTTAAGGAGACAGAGGTTGTATGTAGGTATGACGGACGGTACTTCTCTTCTTAAAACACACCAATAGTGGAGCGCCTGGGGGGCTCAGTGGGTTAAGCCTCTGCCTTCGGCTCAGGTCATGATCTCAGGGTCCTGGGATCGAGTCCCACATCAGGTTCTCTGCTCAGCAGGGAGCCTGCTTCCCCCCTCTCTCTCTGCCTGCCTCTCTGCCTACTTGTGATCTCTCTCTGTCAAATAAATAAATAAAATCTTTTTTAAAAAAAATACACCAATAGTTTTTAGTCTTTGGTGGGGGCGTGGTCAGATTCCCCCAATGAGAAGCTGATCAAATTACAAATTCTTTTTCTTTTTTTCTTTTTTTTTTTTAAAGATTTTATTTATTTGAGAGAGAGAGAGAGAGAATGAGAGGGAGAGAGAGAGAGCATGAGGCGGGAGAGGGTCAGAAGGAGAAGCAGACTCCCTGCCGAACAGGAAGCCCAATGCGGGACTCGATCCTGGGACTCCAGGATCCTGACCTGAGCTGAAGGCAGCTGCTTAACCAACTGAGCCACCCAGGTGCCCTACAAATCCTTTCTTATTTGATTTATATTTATTATTTTTTTCAAAGTAATCTCTTTTCCCTAATGTGGGGCTTGAGCTTACGACCCCAAGATCAAGAGTCACATACTCCACTGACTGGGCTAGTCAGGTCCCCTTCGCTACCAATCCTTTCTTGAGAAGAAGTTGCATTCAATTTTAGGGAGTTTATGTCCCCGCATCAGGACCACATTCAACAAATGTTATTTCTTTTGAGTTTCACTGAGTCTTAAGGTGCTGGGAGTTTGCATGAATTCGATTCCTTTGAAGAATTAAGTCACACTATCTCCTCCGTGATTTTTTCGTAGCAGATTGACCTCTTCAAATCGTTCCCAGTTCTAGGCTTTCTTCAAGATGCCAAGGAGCCCTCACTTCTGGGACATTCTGACTTAGAAGGTTCTACCCAAGATCAAGTACGATGGAGTCTCTAGTCTCCCACTCACAGCTTTGCTTTATGCGGAACTATCCGCTTGTGTCTGCTTCATCAGGGAATGTCTTCGTGTGGACCCACTTAGCCGAGCGAAGCAATGTCGAGTACGTGGGGAGCAAGCACAGCCATCTCACTACAATGCATCCTTCTCCAGACCACACCAGCCAAAACAGACATCTTCTAGAAGGATAACCCTGCTTCCATTCCTGCCAATGCTGTGGGAATCCCAACCCTCCCTCAAATTCCTCCCAAAGGGTGCTGCCCCTCTCTGGTGGGTGCCTCCAGCATATTCTCCAAGAAACCCTCCATGAGCGGCACTTAAATTGGGGGCCAGGGCTTCTGAAGCCCCTGCAATGTTGCCAAGGCCTGATGTCCTTCCTGCTCTCATCTGTGAGTCACTGTGTCCACTGCCTGCGCCAACAGCATCCAATGAGGAATAAAATATCCTTTTGGGTGGGAGTCAAAATAGTTAAAAGCAAGCTTAAAGCCGTGACTTCTGCCTTCCCAGGGGCCCTGTACGTGCACAGTTCCTATCAAGAGACAAAGGAATGTCTTCGCTGCCTCTTTCTACATGCAGACGCGGGTGGGGGAGAGAGGAAGAGCAGGACTGAAATTTCAAAGCCACGGGCATCTCGAGGTTGCTAAGCGGCGTGTTATCAAGTAGGCGGAGCCTTGCTTTAGCGGAGGTATGAATGCGGCATCAGCTCCAAGAAGAAAGGCTCGCAGAATGAAGAGAGGTTAGAGAATTTAAATTGGAGGCAAGGCAGGAAAATACAGAGAGTGGGTGTCTTGGTTTACATTTTCCCAAAAAGCAGCCCCTGGGGAGCAGCGTAGGTGCCGGCAGTTTGTTTGGGAGGTGTTGCTAGGCAGCAGAAGAGCCAGGGAAAGATATGCTAATGAGGGCATGACCGGCGTGGGCAAGTTTGTCGCAGTCCTGCTGGGGACCCCTGGGCCGAGTTGTCCCACAGCGGCACTGGGAAGCAGAAGCATTTGTCTACCTGTTGATGCCCTTCATCAGTAGGGGGTGGACACTGGCGCATTAACCGCCCCCACCCCACCGTCCTGGGCCTGAGAAAGCCTTTTAAGCACCCAAGCATTTAGGGCCTTCAGGGAGCGAGCAGGTCCTGCTTGGTGACTGGATACCAGAGTGGAGGGTGGGTACGGAGTGCCACGGAAGCATGAGTCAGAGGTGGCCGTGGGAACAGCCCACAGGACATCAAAGGAGCAGGTGCTCTCAGAAGAGACTTCGAGGTGATTTCTCCAGAGCCTTCGTGCATCTTGCAGGGGTTAGAAATGGGACCACTCTTTGCATTGGAACTTGATGTCCTGTTGCAGCTCCTTCCCCTCCCAGGACTCGGGTGTGCAGCCCAGGGAGCAGCCGTAGGGCAGAGGACAATTTGAGGGGCAGCTACCCCCCCCCACCCCATGCTGTCCTCTGAAGCCCCTGTCCCCCAACACTTGCCCTCTCCCTGTCTTTGAACCGAATCCAGGAATTTCTTTTTCATGAGGCTCTTAATGCAAAATGACCGGCCTCCTGGCACAGGTCAGCCCCCTCAGATCAGACCACAGTCCCAGTCCGAATCCTGGATGAACCCACTTTCGGCTTTTGAGGAGGGATCCCCCCTATCTGTCTGCAAACTTGCCTGTGGAGAAACCCGGCTCAGCCTCCCAGCCAAGGGCACTGGCGGAGGCCTAGACAAACCAGGCAATCAGCACTGTCAGTGCTCAGAGACAGACCCTGCAGCGAGCCAGAAAGAGCTGTTTTTCCTGCCACTGGAAAATATTTTTAAGACAAAGCCTGGTCCTCTGAAGCATTAGCCGGGATTTTGTGCCATAGGCGACTTAATCACATTCCTGCACAGTGGGCTCCACGGAGGGAAAAGGGGCCGAGTTGCTAAGTTACCACCGCAGTGCCTGAATGACGTCAGCAAGATTAAGGCAGGTCACAAATTCCAGATCCTGCCTGAAGATGGGGAAGGAGTTCCTAATATTCTGTCCTGCTTGGTTCTCAGAGTTTCCAGGCCTGGACTGGGTCAGATTTTCCAAACTTGCCTTTCGTTAATCATGTTCTTTGAATTCTTACCAAGTCCTCTAGAGACTTCCTAAAATTTGGAGTGCCTCCTCCGACGATGGCTTTCATTCTGGTGAAAAGATATGTAAAAACCTTCTCCGAAAATGTAAAACAGTGGTGCAGTACTCAAGGAACAAATACGGTTGTTCCTGGCATCAATAAACACAAGTCAACAATTACCTGCCACTGGTCCCAGCACGGGAGACACAGACAACTAGGGGACACAGGGGCAGAGGACGAAAAGTAGATGTCAGGAACTCCTCCTCCAGTCATGTTGGGAAGGTGTTGTCACCAAGGTCTCACTGACAAAAGCTGCTATCAGAAACCATGCAGCATCTTTTATATTTTATTATATTAAAAAGTATACCATGCGCCACCTGGTTGGCTCAATCTGTACAGCACATGGCTTGTGATTTCGAGTCCCACCTTGGATGTAGAATTTACTTGGAAGGAAGGAGGGAAGGAAGGGAAGGAAAGGAGGGGGAGAGAGAGAGAGCGAGAGAGCGAGAGAGAGAGGAGAAGGAAGGAAAAGTATTCCTAAGTCAGATGGGGTGAGTTCTGCTACAATAACAAGCAACACCAAAATGTCAGTGGCTTGAAACAGGAAAGGTTTGGGGGTGCCTGGGTGGCTCAGTCGGTTAAGCGTCTGCCTTCAGCTCAGGTCATGATCCTAGGGTCCTGGGATCGAGCCCCATGTCAGGCTCCTTGCTCAGCGGGGAGCCTGCTTCTCCTTCTGGCTGCCGCTCCCCCTGCTTTTGTGCTCTCTTGCTCTCTTTCTCTCTCTGACAAATACGTAAATAAAATCTTTAGAAGTAAAAAATTTTAAAAAATAGGGCGCCTGGGTGGCTCAGTGGGTTAAGCCGCTGCCTTCGGCTCAGGTCATGATCTCGGGGTCCTGGGATCGAGTCCCGCATCGGGCTCTCTGCTCAGCAGGGAGCCTGCTTCCCTCTCTCTCTCTCTGCCTGCCTCTCCATCTACTTGTGATTTCTCTCTGTCAAATAAATAAATAAAATCTTTAAAAAAAAATTTAAAAAACATTTCTTTGCAGTTCTTAAATTATATTCCCCATAAATTATATTCCCACATATTGCCTTTGTGAAGGCAAAATATTATATTTTAAAGTCTCGGGGTGCCTGGGTGGCTCAGTGGGATAAGCCTCTGCCTTTGGCCCAGGGCATGATCTCAGGGTCCTGGGATCGAGCCCCCCCTCAGGCTCTCTGCTCAGCAGGGAGCCTACTTCTCCCTCTCTCTCTGCCTGCCTGTCTGCCTACTTGTGATCTCCATCTGTCAAATAAATAAAAGATAATCTTTTTTTTTTTAAGTCTCTTAAAGTACTGTACTGCTCTTCTCTATAGGGATATGCTACAAACTTGATATATAATTAGGTTTATTAGTGTTAGTTTGTTTTCATTTTTTTTTTAGTAAGCTCTATGCCCAATGTGAACTCACAACCCCAAGATCAAGATTCGTATTCTCTGCCTACTGAGGTTGCCAGACACTCCAATAGTTTTCAGTTTTTAAGGATTGTTCTTGAAGGAAACCAGAATATGTCACCCCAAAATAGGCCATGTGGACATATTGAATAATTTGAGTTGAAGGCATTTAAGAAGGAGCCAGTGCAAGAAAAACCCTCTGACCCTCCTTTGTCTTCTTCAGAACAGGAGGTCCCTCTCTCATGTAAGAGATGCCCTCCCTGTGCTGGGAGAAGGGAAGACATTCCTACCAGACACAGGGAATTTGGGGCCAGAGATCTATACAGACAAATCTTGTAAACTAACTCTTACCTTCCTACTTAATTCTTCACCATATCCCACCCTTAGCCCAAACCTTTTGTCTTGCCAGTTTTTCACAAATTTCTAGTTATGTTATCTAAAAGGTATGAAAATTCCTGCTATGGTCACATCCAGTCATCATTCCCTTGCGTAGGCTCCCATGTAAATGCAAAAACTTAATGAAATTCTATATTTTTCTCTTGTTAGTCTTTCAGGATTATGTCAGTTTAATTCTTGAACCCTGCTAGAGACCCAAAGAAGATAGTTTTTCCTCCCCTAATATTCTTCTCATTTGATTCCATTCAATTCATTATAAAAAACAAATAGAGTTACTGACAAAGATTCTTTGATCAAACTTGAATCTGACTCCTAAAACTTCTCCTAGACCCATCTGTGTACTTCCTTATAAAATCTGGTATTGGCAAGAACCGTGCTAAATCAGCTTAGTGTGAGTCCCCCGACCTCTGTGAGAAGGGTCCAAACCACTATTTGTCTAATATATCCTCTAATTTGGCCTTTCTTTTTTTCTTTTTAATAGGATTTTATTTATTTATTCATTTATTTACTTATTTATTTATTAACATATAATGTATTATTTGCTTCAGGGTTACAGGTCTGTGAATCATCAGTCTTACGCAACTCACAGCACTCACTATAGCACATACCCTCACCAATGTCACCAGTGTCACCCAGCCACCCTATCCCTTCTCCCCTCCCGCGCCCAACAACCCTCAGTTTGTTTCCTGAGATTAAGAGCCTCTTATGGGTTGTCTCCCTCTGTGGTCCCATCTTGTTTCATTTTTTCCCTCCCTACTCTCCACCCTGCCTCTCAAATTCCTCCTATCAGAGAGAGCATATGATAATTGTTTTTCTCTGATTGATTTATTTTGCTTAGCATAATAACTCCAGTTCCACCCACATCGTTGCAAATGGCAGGATTTCGGGGGTTTTGATGGTTGCATAGTATTTCATTATGCATTCTCTATTCATCTTCTTTATCCATTCATCTGTTGATGGACATCTAGGTTCTTTCCATAGTTTGGCTATTGTGGACATTGCTGCTATAAATGCTTGGTGCAAATGCCCTTTAGGATCACTACATTTGTATCTTTAGGGTAAATACCCAGTAGCACGATTGCTGGGTCATTGGGTAGCTCTATTTTCAACTTTTTAATTGGTTCTTTCTATGATGAGTCAGTTTGGGTAATTCCATACACAAGAAATTGAGAGGTAGACTTAGAAGCAACCAAGCAGACATCTTGGTATTTCCAAAGTCCTTTCCTATCCAATTCTTTCTGAATAGATAGGAAGCTGTTACTTGGGTCTTGCAGATCTCTTTTATGACTTCTCTAAGGGTCATCCTAATGAAGTTCTCTTCCCTGAGGAGGGTGAATAATCCCAGCCAAGGGTCTAGCGCCTTGAAATGGGACTCAGGGGCATAGTCCTAAGGCTTGGAAACTGCTCGGGTTTCTTGAATGGTTGGAGAAGAGTTTGTTAATTTCACATATGTACTAGCTATTTATCATGGTGGAAAATTCTCCTGAGTTGATTTTAGCAGGACTCTTGCTAAAACTGACTTCTACAAAGAAGAATCCATATTGAGGAGAAGGTTCAGTGGAGCTTGAATCAAGTTCAGTCAAGCAAAGAGTCTCTGTCAATACATACACATCTACATACATACATGCACACCCTGTCTTATTCACAAGATAACACACTCTAATGCAGTTCCAGACCCACCTTCTCGTACTCAAATCTATCTTGCTGAACACTCACTGTCAGTATATAGAGATACTCTTTAACCCTTTTTCACCCACAGAAGGCTCCACTGTGCAGAAATAGCATCATCTCTTTAATTTAGGTGTGTCTTACATACAATGTAGCATTGAGTTGGCTTGCAAAACGTCCTAAAATGGTTTATAATTTTAGAAAGTGGTTACCAATCCTACACTATGTATGTATGATGTTTCTAGGAATGACTGCCATCAAAAATGCTTCCTTCCACTTAAGTTAGGTCATAATCTGGATAAGTGCTGGGAAAGCAGTGTTTTGTGCATCCTCTTGGACACTGGGGCTTCATGAGGAGATGTCTTAGGACCCGGCCAAGAATTTTCGGAGAACCCCTCTCCAGAGTTCTATAAGACTAAACTTAAGATGAGATAAATATACATTGTCTGGGAGCTGTCTCTGACATTTTACTGCTCTTTGACAACCTAACCAAAAGGAAACTGATGCTAACACAACCTGGACTGAGACAAAAATGTGCCTCAGCATCTGAATTGTAACCTCACTCAGGGCTCTTGACAGTGACACCCACCTGAAGGTTTCAAAGTCACCCATTTAGTCACATTGACTGTTGGGGCGAAGGTCCATGTATGTGTTTCCACAACTCAAAAACTTCACCCAGAGCCCCTGAGTTCATCCCGATTCTGTGTTGTGATATTGTAGTTGTAACACCAGCAAATCGAAGTAGAGAATCAGGAAATTATGAGCCAAGCCATTAGGACTGGGCACAACTTTACTTTTCCAAATATATATCCCACCTGACATCATCAGTTTGGAACTTAGAGATAGGGTACAATTATATGACTCCTCTCATATTCCAGAAACATCAGGAGATTATATGTTGTTGCCTGGTAAGTGAGGTTATTTCTTTTGTGCTTCTAGTTCTCATGAGGAAAGTTCCCTGACTTTTCCTTTATGCTTTGCCTTTTTAATCACTTTTGAGCTGAAATCCTCCTGAATAATGAATGTGTATAAACAAGGAGTTTAGGAAAATAATAATAATATAGAATGTCAACTGATGAGCTAAAAAAAAATGATCATGCTTGGTTTCTATTCCAGGGACAAAGCAAGGTTTTTGTCTACTTTAGCAATAGCCCCATACCGGTGACCCCTTTTAGCCAAATAATCACTACATGTCAGGGACTGTATTCGACGACTCAATTTATGTGCTTTTTTCCGTTTCCTTCCATTCTTACAGCAGCACTGGGAGGTAGATCCTCAGTCAGTTAGATTTTCTCTTTGTTTCACAAACAAACCTACCAGCATTACCTTATACAATGAGACTTTGTTATAATAATACCTTGAATGATGAGGGTGTCATCATTTCTCAGGGAGTCTGATTCGGTGCGGTTTATGTGAGTCACAATCCGTTCTGGTGACCTGTAACAACAAACTCAAAGTGATCGTGACCCAAACTGATTAAAAGGCTTATATCTCTCACAAAGCCGTAATTCTGGAGGTAGAATGTTGCTGGCTTCATTTTCGTGCCTCAAGAATTTCAAGGCTGAGATGTCCAGGATTTTAGACCCGTAGCCTCTGCCCCGCATCTCTTGTTCCAAAGCTGCTGAACGTTCGGTCATCTTGTTGGCCTTCCAAGGTATACCTCCAAACCAGAGCCAGTTTTCCTTGAAGCTCCAGCCAGAGTTCTCCACATAAATCCTTGTGGCCATTCTCGGCTTCAGTGGAAGCTGGGAAGCGTAGTGTTTTATCTGGATAGGCTGCTGTCCTGAATAAAATAGTGGTGCTGGTGATGAGAAAGGAGGCAGGCATGCATTTTGAGTAGGCAACTGTGATCACTGCTGCAAACTAAATAGGTGGTACTAGCACCTCATCAACAGATAATATAACTGGAAAGTACCTTGGGCGATTCGGGGCAGGTAATCATAACAAGCGTGTATGGCGACCTCATTCTTTATGTTATGTGCCGTACGTATATTCTCTTATGCAAACCTCGCAACAGTGATGTTGTGATCATTGCCTACAAGGATGTAGGTAATGATATTATCATTCTCCAGACAAGAAAACCAGGGCTTAGAGAATTTCAGAAACTTGTTTAAAGCCATTCAGCCTGTCCATGGGAGAGCAGCCAGAGCTAGGATCCGGGTGCTAGAGCCCAGTTTTCCCCGTCAGTACCTGGTGGTTTCCCTTCTTGCCCTGAACCAAGTGACCAATCACAGAACCAGGAGTCTGTTCTAGAGAGCAGAGCCCTCTCCTAGAAAACCTTTCCCAGGACCGTTTATCTCAAAGGGCAATGTTACTTCATCAGTCTGACTCTGCTTTTTCTCCCAGTGAATCATTTCGTCAACACATTTGCCATATTCTGTTTTGGCTACGTGTGCCCTGCTCTTTGCATTAACCATCCTTATGTGTCCTGGTACCATAATGACTTGAGGGCAGTTTTCCAGGTGAGGTTCCAAGGGTGACATTTACTGCAACACTTTGATAACTGAAATGACAGGAAAGAAAATAAAATATTAAGTATGCTCTTTAAAATGCCATAAATTTGTATTCGTTGGCGAGCGTTCCTGGACTCTCACTGAAGCTGTAAACTTACAACTCTGTTGCTAACTGACTCTGGAGAATGCAGGAGAAGCTTTCATTTTTCCATCTAATATGCTTATAATTCAACAAAATCTCTTCTCACTTTGCTTCCTAGACCTCATAAAATTTAAATGGAAATATTAAATGGTTTAATAACTAGGCAACACCAAATAGCATGCTTGGCGTGACTTAGCATTTCTAAAATACGGAGCCTCATTATATTAAATGTGTCTCATTATTGTAATTATGCTGCTACAAATGTAGTGGATAACACATCACATCATTATTTAATTTTATAGAAAAGCTTTCTGAGTTATTTGTTGACAGAGAAAGTACCAGATTCTGTTTCCATTTGCTTAAATTGCAGCCTGTGTTAGGGTTTTGTGGGGTTTTTTTTCCCCCTATGCCAGGATTTTATATTTCACTTCAGTATTTCATAAATGTGTTTTGGGATCCAGCTTGATAGGCATTATTTCATTTAAGATACCAGGAATTGCTTTGAAGACAGCATCACAACTTTTGTGTTTTAGGATGACAATAAAATTGCCACTTCTTAAAATGCCTTAAAGGACATCTGTCATTAAAAATATGTTTTGGGGGTCCCTTGGGTGGCTCAGTCAGTTAAGCGTCTAACTCTTCCTCTCAGCTCAGGTCTTGGTCTCAGGGTGGTGAATTCAAGCCCTACCCTGGGGGTAGAGATTACTTACAAAACTCAATTAATTCATTAATTAACAAACTAATTAACGTTTAAAAATATGCTAAAACATCATGGGTTTGGTTCCATAAATGGTGAATATTGGGATGATTTTAATTATCATTTTACGTTCTTTGCTATTTTCTGAAAATTCTATGGTAAGCAAATTATTCTACTTTTTATTTAACATTTATTTATTTATTTGAAAGAGAAAGCACTGGCATGCATGTGAGGGGGAGGAGCCCATGGAGAGGGAGAAGGAAAGAAGCAGACTCCCTGCTGAGTGCCGAGCCCACCAGCCAGCTGCCAGCCAGGGGACTCGATTCTGCGACCCTGAGCTTATGACCTGAACCGTTATCTAGAGTCGGATGCTCAACTGACTGAGCCATCCAGGCGCCCCAGTGTTCTGCTTCTTTAACTGAAGAAGAAAAAAAAAAAGTTAATAGTTTGGCAGTTACTTCAAATGGGTGGGTGGAAGGTATTGCGACATGACCTTGACTACAGAGCAATAAAGCTTAAACAAAGCAGCTGATAACTCATTCCACGGTTAGTTTCAGTCCAAGGATACCAAGCATCTTCAAAGACTATGGTAAAAATAATGGCCTGAGCCCCTTTCTGGCCTCTCTAGGAACTCCACCTGGACCTCCTACTCTCCCAGCACATCGGGCTGCCCCAGCCAGGACCCGACGACCTCCTTCTCTCCATGCACACTGCGGCTGAGGTTGCCTCTCACCCTGCCTCTCTTCATGCTGGTTACTTACCCCGAGGGCCCTTCTCTGCCTAACCTGTCCACTGAAATGCCTTTTATTTCTTTTTTTTTTTTATTAAGATTTTATTTATTTATTTGAGATCACAAGAAGGCAGAGAGGCTGGCAGAGAGAGAGGCGGAGGCAGGCTCCCCGCGGAGCAGAGAGCCCGATGTGGGGCTCGATCCCAGGACCCTGAGATCATGACCTGAGCTGAAGGCAGAGGCTTTAACCCAATGAGCCACCCAGGCGCCCCCCGAAATGCCTTTAAAAAAAAAAAAAAAAAAAACCTTTTTAAAGCAATTTCTACGCCCTACGTGGGGCTTGAATTCATGACCCCAAAGTCAAGAGTAACATGTCAGCCAGGTGCCCCTTTTTGAAATGTCTTTTAAAAATTCAGTTCTGTAATGGGTTATAGAGTTGCATATTTGGAAGATTTAAAAGTTCTTTTCCACCATGGAGTATTTAACCAAAGCAAATGAAAAGACAAATTTGAAAAGATATATGTACCCCTATGCTTAGTGCCATATTATTTACAATAGCCAAGATAAGGGAGAACTTAAGTGTCCATCAATAGATGAATGGATAAAAGAGACGTGATATAGATATAGATATAGATATATGAATATTACTCAGCCATAAAAAAAGAATGAAATCTTATCATTTGTGACAACATGGATGGACCTGAGGATATTACGCTAAGTGAAATAAGTCAGACAGAGAAAGACAAATACCATCTGATTTTATTTACATGTGAACCTAGAAAATACCACAAATGAACAAACAACAAAAAAGCAGAAACAGACTCATAAATACGAAGAACAAACTGGTGGTTGCCAGAGAGGGGGAGGGGAGAAGATGGGCAAAGAGGATGAAGGGGAGCGGGAAGTAGAGGCTTCCGGTCACGGGATGAAGAAGTCACAGGGATAAAAGTCACAGCCTAGGGAACATAGTGACGCTGTCACAGTGTGGCACGGTGACAGACGGGAGTGACACTTGAGCGGAGCAGAGCATACGCCTAGACTTGCTGAATCACTGTGTTGTACACCTGGAACTAACGTAACACTATGTGTCAACTACACTTCGAAGGAAAGAAAAAGGGGAAAATTTTTGGAGAACTATGTCATGACAGTGTGAATCCTAAACTATTGAATTGCGTATATAAAACCGGTTAATCTTGTCAATTTTGTGTTACGTGTTTTTTTAACCACAAATTTTAAAAAAAAGAGAGAAAAAGTGTTGAAAAATCAGTGCAAAGAGCTCCAACAACAGAATAAGCCCAGTGATTCTCAATACATCTTGCTGAGTCCATGAGGTTAGTGAAACTTATGCACCCCCCCTCCCCAAATATGCCACTTTGGCATAAGGATTATTTTAACCTGAAAGCAATAAGGAAACAGCAGACCCATGGGGTACCTGGATGGCTCAGTCGGTTAAGCATCTGCCATTGGCTCAGGTCATGATCCCAGAGTCTGGGATCCAGCCCCACACTGAGCTCTCTGCTCAGCAGGGAGTCTGTTTCTCCCTCTCCTCCGCCCCTCCCACTGTTCATGGGCTCTCTCTCTCTCTCTCTTAAATAAATGAATAAAATCTAAGAAATGAAGAAAGGAAGGAAGGAAGGAAGGAAGGAAAAGACAGAGAGATAAATAAATAACGAGCAGACCCAGAGGGAATTCTCTGCTCTTCCTCCTTCGTCCCCAAAGGAGGTCATAAGTGACTTCTCACTTGAAAAGCGGTCTCCCCTCTGTATCAGGAAGAGGAGAAGACTTCTTATCATGTGTGATGGCACTAACTTGAGTCTGCATCACAAACCTTACTGCCTTAGTCCATTCAGGCTTGTGTAAGACAATACCACAACCTGGGGAGTGTTTAAACAATGGAAATTGATTTCTCACAGTTCTAGAGGCTGGGATATCCAAAGCAGGTGCCAACACGGTTCCGTTCTGACCACAAGTGCACTTTCTCCCTATGTCCTCATGCAGTAGCAGGGGCAGGGAGCTCTCTGTTGGTCTTTGATAAGAACATGAATCCCATTCAGGAAGCAGAAGGCCTCTCAAAGGCCCCCCTCTCCTAATATTATCACTTTTGGGGGTTAGGATTTATCACATGAATTTTGGTGGGGACACAGACATTCAGACCATAGCACTTATGAAACAACCCTTATCTATCATATATTTCCTTGTCGACTTCCCCAGATTTAGCACCCCTAGAAGCCCACCTTCTAGGGTGATTCAGTTGTTAAGCATCTGTCTTCGGCTCTGGTCATGATCCCAGGATCCTGGGATTCAGCTCTGTGTCAGGCTCCCTCTCCCACTCCCCCTGCTTGTGTTCTGTCTCTCACTGTGTTTCTCTCTGTCAAATAAATGAATAAAATATTAAAAAAAAAAAAAGAAGAAGAAGAAGAAGCCCACCTCCCCCTTTTCTTTTGTCCATTGCTTCTCTGTAATGTAACAACCTTTGTTAAAATGGTATATACGGGGGAGCCTGGGTGGCTCAGTGGGTTAGAGCCTCTGCCTTCGGCTCAGGTCATGATCTCAGGGTTCTGGGATCGAGCCCCGCATCAGGCTCTCTGCTCAGCGGGGAGTCTGCTTCCTCCTCTCTCTCTCCCTGCCTCTCTGCCTACTTGTAGATCTCTGTCTGTCAAATAAATAAATAAAATCTTTTTTAAAAATAAATAAATAAATAAATAAATAAATAAATAAAATGGTATATACGTTCCCAAGCCTAACTGCTTCCTTTTTTTTTTTTTTTTTTAAGATTTTATTTACTTATTTTAGAGAGAGATAGAGAGAGCACAGAGAGAAACCCAAGCAGACTCCACACTGAGTGTGGCGCCCAATGCAGGGCTTGATCCCAGAACCCAGAGATCATGACTTGAAATCAAGAGTCAGACACTTAAGCAGCTGAGTCACTAGGGCACTCTCGCTTCTTTTTGTATCTGTCTAACAACTGGGCCATACACCCCCTGGTTGCAGGCTGACATAATAATATTTTATGCACATAATTATCCAGTGACCAGGCTCAGGACAGGCTACCCCTCAATATGGCACCTTGACCTGTGACTATTTTAATCTTGAAGGGTTTTGAGAAAGAACGTGTGCAGGAACAGCCTTCTGACCTTCTCCTAAAGCCGTCCTAAAACCCTCGTGTGCGCGGTGGCCTCCCTATCCACCTGAGGAAAGGAGTGTCCGTCCATCCACAGCACGATGCCGGGAAGAATCTGAACAAACAGGCCTGGCTGGTCCGCCAGTTTATACACTTAGTTCAGAACCTTCTTTGTCCTACCGTATTTTTTCACAACTTTTCATTCTTCACCAACCCTGGCATAAAACACTCTTCAGGTCTTCATTTCCTTATGAAGACCTCCATGGTCATGTAAAATTTATATTAAATAAATTTGTATGCTTTTCTCTTGATAATCTGTGTTTTGTTACAAGGGCCCCACTTAAAAGGATAGGAGAAAAACACACTTTTCCTCTCCTACAGCAGCAGTTAATGATTGAATTTTAATGAAACATATCTGTCTACAGAAGGTACAATTAATGCCGTAATGCTTTTACTTTTTGAATCAGTCTCTCAAAAATTGTTTTCAAACAATTTTTCTAACATTTTATTTATGCTTTGAGGATTTTATTTTTTAAGTAATGCTATAGTCAATGTGGGGCCCAAACTCACAGCCCCACTGTCAAGGGTCACATGCTCCATGCCAGGCAGACATCCCTTAAAACAATTTTTTTTTCCTTAAAACAATTTAAAAAAAATGATTTTCAAGAGGCGCCTGGGTGGCTCAGTAGGTTAAGCTTCTGCCTTCGGCTCAGGTCATGGTCTCAGGGTCCAGGGATCGAGCCCCACATCGGACTCTCTGCTCAGCGGGGAGCCTGCTTCCCTCCCTCTCTCTGCCTGCCTCCCTGCCTATTTGTGATCTCTCTCTCTCTGTCAAAAAAATGAAGTCTTTAAAAAAATGATTTTCAAAGGGTGCCTGGGTGGTTCAGTCAGTTAAACATCTTCCTACAGGGTGCCTGGGTGGCTCAGCGGGTTAAAGCCTCTGCCTTCGGCTCAGGTCATGTCCTGAGATCGAGCGCCACATCAGGCTCTCTGCTCAGCAGGGAGCCTGCTTACTGCCCCCCAAACCCCCCCCCACCTACTTGTGATCTCTGTCAAATAAATAAATAAAATTAAAAACAAAAACAACAACAAAAAAAACAACATCTTCCTACAGCCCAGGTCATGATCTTGGGGTCTTGGGATCAAGCCCTGTATCAGGTTCCTTGTTTAGCAGGGAGTCTGCTTCTCCCTCTGCACCCCACCCCATGTGTTCCCTTTCTCTCTCAAATAAGTAAATAAAATCTTTCTTAAAATGATTTTCTAAAAAAAAAATGATTTTCTATTTTAAAAATACTATCCAAGTTCAGTAAAAAAAAGTTTGTGGACTAAAATTTACATTTGCCAAATAAAAAATAGCACACCTTGCAGCTCTCCTTTTATCTTACTGTTTCACATTTTTTAAAAAAAGATATTATTTATTGGGGCACGTGGGTGGCTCAGTGGGTTAAAGCCTCTGCCCTCAGCTCAGGTCATGGTCTCAGGGTTCTGGGATCGAGCCCGCATCAGGCTCTCTGCTCAGCCGGGAGCCTGCTTCCTCCTCTCTCTCTGCCTGCTTCTCAGCCTACTTGTGATCTCTGTCTGTCAAATACATAAATAAAAAAAATTTTTTTTAAGATTTTATTTATTTATTTGAGAGACAGACAGTGAGAGAGAGCATGAGAGGGGAGAAAGTCAGAGGGAGAAGCAGACTCTCCAAGGAGCAGGGAGCCTGATGGGAGACTCGATCCCAGGACTCCGGGATCAAGACCTGAGCTGAAGGCAGTCGCTTAACCCACTGAGCCACTGAGCCCTGTTTCACATTTTAAATAGAAGGACAAACTTCGAGTGGTACAGTGAGATGAAGAAACCGAAATGATTTAAGTTCCATTTCTTCATTTTTACCATGTGTTTTCACTGTGTGTTTCAAATCCATAGTTGAAATACAAGCATTTGTAATATTATAGGGGGGAACATGAACCACCAATGATTTGGAAACATTACCAACGTAATCTCCAAAGAAAGCAGCAGAGGGTACACGTGGAAGGGTGTGTGTCTCCAAGAGGGAATTTTTTATATTAACTTCCATGTAAACTATATTTTCTATTAAAAAACAAGGAACAAAAATTAAAATAAGAATAAGTAAGAATAAGTTTCATGTGAAACACCTTGTGAAATAAAAAATATATATAAATATATAAACACAAAATTAGGGCGCCTGGGTGCCTCAGTGGGTTAAAGCCTCTGCCTTCAGCTCAGGTCATGATCCCAGGGTCCTTGGTTCTAGCCCTGCATCGGGCTCTGTGTTCAGCCGGGAGCCTGCTTCCCCCTCTCCTCCATGCCTACTTGTGATCTGTGTCAAAAAACACGAAAAAAAAAAACCCACAAAAAAACCCACTACACTTAATGTATATACAAAATTAAAACTCCTAGTTTTCAAAGCAACTGCTTAGACCTCAAGCCCATAAAAGATTTTTTGAGGGGAGGAGTATTTCATCACTGACCTTGTTTAGAATTGCTGGCACATGGTGATCATACAAAAAACCAGAACTTTAATTGATTTTATTATTGTTTTTAAATTTCTTATAGACCGGGCTCTCCTTTATTGCCCGCACCTGGGCAGACGGCGCCCCAGTGTACCCCCTTCCGCATACCGCCGTTGCACAGCTAAGCTAGCTCAAGTTGGTTTCGTTCATTTCATTATATTTTACAATGCATTCAGGTTTTACTAGGGAAATGCAGAGGATTCATGTTTTTATTACACACACACACACTCACGTTCCTCCTGTAATAAACATGACTGCCTGACGACTTCTCTCTGTGTGTACTCCATTTTCCTAAACTGAAGAAATTCAGCAGGAAAATAATTAGAAAGGAACACAAGGGTTGAAAGAGCAAATTCCTGGAGGGTCAGATGGGCTATTGTCTAAGAGTCAGGAGTGCAGAGGAAAAGGATGGAACCGGCAGCACTGCTCGGCCCCAAGTGCGCGGCGCGGGCGGTTCTGGACGCGGGCGGTTCTGGACGCGGGCGGACCTGCAACTGCATCCTTCCGGGACGCAGGCTCATTGTTACCAGTTCGGGCCTTTTTTTTTTTTTTTTTCATGAGATGATAATCAGGATGGCTGTGTGAGATCTCCTGATTTTTAAATGATGGAAATTAATTCAAACTCTAGGAAACACTGTGCAGCGCAAACAAAACACGTCTCCAGCTGCAGTACGCCCCTAGGCTACCAATTTCCTAATGAAAAATGCAAATAGTGATTGAACCAGTTACAGAAGTCGAGAAAATATGCTTTATTCTCTGATCCTTTTCCTTTCCCAAAATGTGACATTTTAGAAAAATACAGATGCACTTACATCATACCCATAATCAGCAGTTTAACGAGCAAAGTAGCGTCATTAGAGTAGATAGCAGGGCGGGGCTTGAATTCCCAGAGCAGTCCTTGCTCTTGAATGAGGACCAAGGATGGTGTCACCCAGATGCCTGTTGACTAAGTGATATACAGCAGATTTATTTAACCACTGGCAAACCACATTTCTTTTTCCAGGGCAGTAAGTTAAAAGGTTATTTACTTCCCTTGGTTACAAAAAGAGGAAATACTTATTCCAACTGCTGCGAGCAGTTCTGCCCCAGAAATTATTAACCGTGAGGATGATGGAGAGAACAGAGCCCTGCTAGGCCCCCTTCCTCCCTGCGGCTGCGGGCACAGGAACCTTTGGAGAGGTGTTTGCTCTGCCCTCCAAAAGCTTTCAGGCTCCAAGCCTCTGAGATTTGTAGTTAAGAAAACCGGTCTAAATCCTTCTGATGAGCTCTCATTTGATGTGGCATTTGCCATATTAAAAGAGAAGGTTCGTTCAAATTAGAGATAACAATAGAAGCTGGTCCCCACATTTCCGCAGGTAATTAGAGCTTTGTGTATTTTAATTAAAAAGATGTATAGCTAAATCCTCTAACAGACTTCCTGAGCATCCTCAAGTCTCCATTCCTTGCAGGGGCCATACAGAATTAAAAGCAAGAATTTGGAGATGGGCTTTGTCCTCAACGGCCTTTCAGAAGTTCTGCATTAAGTGGCGGGCAAGCCGCCCTGTCCGGGCTGGTTAGCCGGCCCCTCATGCGACCTCCCAGAGCCTGGTCTGCGCCCCGGAGTCCGTTTCAGTGTCTAGGAAAAGCTTTGCATGGTTCCAGCCGCACTGTTCAACCCAATAAAGGCCCCAAAGTTTAATCTCTGACCCTGAAGAGACGGGCCTCGGAAGGGCCTTCACACAAAGCGAGCCTCTTCTCCCGGTATGACAAGAGCCGGGGGGAAAAAATGAAAAGAAGTGAAGTTTTCCCATTGTTCACACACCGGCTTCTTGAATAAGAAAATGTCTGCTTGTACCTTATCTCTTTTCCAGCATGGAGGCTGCATTCTTCTTTTTCTTTTTCTTTTAACTAAACAAGTGACAATAAAAAGATTAGAAAGGATGATCATTAACAAAAATCCATGTGACTGGACTGTATTTTCCAAAATATCTATTTCTAAAAGTTCTACCATCAGGAGTATTCAAGTGTTTGAAGCAAATAGGCTATTTTCAGAAGAAACGAGAAAGAAGAATAATGGTCTTAATCATATAAAAAGAGGGGAGGCCAAACTGCTGATCCCATTTTTTTTTTTTTTTTCCTGGTGGGTTTGGGGTGGGAACAGGGGATGACTATCTTAAAACTGTTGGATCCATTCTAACTATTAGAGCTTCACTCGATTAATACAAAGCTTTTTTTTTATTTTTTAAAAATTTTAAAAAGATTTTATTTATTTATTTGAGAGTGAGTGAGAGCGAGCACGAGCTGCGAGTGGGGAGGGGCACTGGGAGAGGGAGACGCAGACTGTCCTCCACACAGGGGGCTCAGAGCAACATAACCTGAGCCACCAGGAGCTCCAAATGTTTTCCTTTAAAATATAGTCTCTTCCAAAGAATAACTCTCTAACAGGGAATCCAAGCATCCGTGAAGAAAAGCTCCTTTTATTTTATTTTTTAAGATTTTATTTATTTGATAGAGAGAGAGAGAGAGCACGTACATGAGTGGGAAGGAGGGGCCAGGGGAGAAGCAGATTCCCCTCTAAGCAGGGAGCCAGACACCCCACCCAGGCACCCGAAAAGCTACTTTTAGAGAGAGACATACTGTTACCCAAAACAATAGGATAGAAGCACTGGATACCTTCTCCTCTGGGCTCAGTTCGCCCTACAAACCTGTTTACACATAGGACCCCTTGAAATCCTGACCCCAACAGGCCTCAGAGAATTTCAATGATTTAGAGACTGGTGGAACTATCCTGAAATCCTAGAATCTGGCTGAAGGTATTCCTGCCCCTTCCTCCCATTCACTCAATTCTGAAAACATCTCTTCTCATAAAGAGACAGATAGTCTAATGCTTATGTCTCTCTCTCTCTTTTTTTTTTTAATTCAGTAGGCTCCACGCCCAACGTGGGCTTGAACTCACGACCCTGACATCAAGAGTCACATGCTCTATTGACAGAACCAGCCAACTGCCCCCCACCACCCACCCACCCCGGGTCAAGTCTCTGTTTGGAGTCAGAATGCCCAGTACTGAACAACTATGCAACTTACAGGAGAGGTTCTCTTGACCTGTCTCCAGTGAACTAAGTCACCCGCTAACCAACACACCCAGTGTCTTGGCTGATGTCCACTGCACTATTGTACGCCCGGGATGCCAACTAAGTTATCTCTACGACCTCTGAGCTTTGCAGCTGCAACTAATTTTGAATGATGGATCAACTGTAAGGCATACCTTACAGTGTTCAAGGGGAGGCCTTCAAATGCACAGCAAGCTATAGGGTTCATTAGCTGAGAGATTTTGATCTATTGTTCCTGAGTTTGGGGGACCAGTGTCAAAGATAAGTAAGGAAATGTTTCAATTCTGTTATTTGGGGTGCTAACCAAAACCTTAAAATAAAAATGGTTACACTGGGACACCTGGCTGGCTCAGTCAGTGCAGTGTGCAACTCCTGATCTCGGTTGTGAGCTGGAGCCCCACGATGGGTAGAGATTATTTTAAATAAAATCTTTTGGTTTTTTTTTTTTTTAAGATTTTATTTATTGATTTGAGTGAGACAGAGAGCATGGGAGAGAGACAGCGAGTGAGCACAAGAAGGGGGAGCAGCAGTGGGAGAGGGAGAAGCGGGCTCCCCACCCAGCAGGGAGCCCCATGCAAGGCTCGTGACCCCAGTGGGCGGCAGATATCTACCTGACTGAGCCACCCAGGTGCCCCCACAATAAAATCTCTTAAAAAAATGCTCCCCTTCCCTCGGTTTCCGTGCGTACACTACACTCGGTACGCAGGAAATGCTGGCTGTCCTTCCTCTCTCTCGTTCTCTCTCTCTCCCTTGCTACTCAGTGCGACCCCCCCTACCACTGAAAAATAAGTCAGAGCTAGGTAAGTGACCCAAACTTCCTGAAAATCTCCTCAAAATGCCTTTTGTGGATGAAATCGTTCTCTGGTGTGATTACAGACAATTACATGTGATTATTAACAAATCCCAATACAGCTGCTACAGAGGAGTAGGAACTGGTGACCAGACAGGAGTCTCCCACAGAGCGCCCTACTACCGTCTCTGTTCAAGGACCATCTCTGTGCTCAGATAATACTGAGAAGAACTATGAAAAGATTGTTAATTGTGGTTTATTTTCTGTGGAATCAGGGAATGGAGGTGAATGCAGAAGAGTGTACGTCCTTATGGGCTGAGGGATATTGTATTTTGAAAAGGTGTGGGCACCCGACCCCCCCAGAGCTCCTCTTCTTTGCTCCCCGCCCCCAGCCCACTCCGCCCCCACGCAATGATTTAGATTTTCTAGATTTGGTTATGTAGGGGAGGAAAAATAATTTTCCCTCTACCTTTCACTGTTCTTGGCTAAGACCCCCTCCTGTTAAACAACAACAACAAAAGATGAACAGGAGGAGGAAAAAAAAACCTATTTTAATTACATACATAAGGGAGCCCCAGTAGAATAGGAGACTGAAAAGCCCGGAAGATGGAGGCTTACGTACCATCCAGACCTAAGGAACGGGCTAGGGGCCTGGGGCTGGAAGCAGGAGAAGGCCATTTACCGGAAACCAGTTCTCGGGAAGGTGAGAAGAGACAATGTTTGGTAAACAAAGGTTGCCTTGCCGAGCAGATCAGTCTCTCAGGTGAAAAAGTCATCCCTGGTAATAGCTCTCTTTCTGGTAACAGGCCCCCTTTCTAATGTTAATTTCCCTTATAAATATAGATTTCCCTCACAAAAGGGCAACTTGCATTCTGTTTTCGGAGCTTGTTCCGTGTCCGCCGTTTCTTAAAAATAATCAGCTCAAAATAATCGTTATGCCGAAGAGGTGTATTTTGGGCTGGCATATTCGACTTACCCTGCAGTCAAATACGAAATTGTGTGTTTCTCTGCCAGCTCACCTAACGATGTTCAATTAGCCGGCCTAACCATGTTTTATGACCTAATAATGTTCAATTTCCAATATCACATGATAGAGCTGATGTTCGTACAAAAATCAAGTTAGCTCTGCAGCGAGAAGCTAACCACATCAAGGCTTGCTTACCTTCAGCCTCCATGTTTCTCATCCTGTGAATTTCTGAATTCTGAGCCCTGTTTCAGATACACAGATGTGCTCACATCTGCCAGAACCCCAGGAGGAGATGAGGGATTAAAAAAAGAAAAAAAAAAATCAATCCTTTAATTGCCTCGGATCCCAGAGAGTTCTCTCTCAACCTACCTAGGCAAAGAAATGAAAACTAAAAGACATAATTAACGTGTGATTACAATTCTTCACTCTCAGAAACACCCCGAAACCCAGTGAGTGAAATCTTTCTCCTAATGAGCACTACAGAATTTGCTGTGCCATTGAAGAGCTGTCCTTTGACATTCTAAGGTTCTTTTCATTCCCTCGTTGGAAAGACATTTAACTTGACTTTTCATAAGCAAAAAGCCCACCAAACAAAGGACGGATTGGTGCCCCCCCCCCATCACTTTTCAGACTGCGGCACCGCAGCCAATAGCAATGGTTTCCATTCAAAAAACAAACCTCGGTTATACACACAAACACGCTGAGCAAAAGAATTAATTTGTGCAGGATGTTCATTGCTTACTTTTCCCCTGGAATACATGATGAATTTTTATGGAGGATGGTGGAGGAGGGGGAGAACCACATTCAAATGAAACCGAACATCCCTTGCCTTCTACGGTGTCATTTCAAAAGCCAGATAAAAGCCAAATGAGGAGGCTGGGAAAGAGTGTCCAACGGAGCGGTTCTGAAAACCACCCTCCATTTCATTCTGGAGCCGGGAGGTCACACCCAGGCATCAGAATAGCTTCTCTCCTCAAAGTAAATTAACTGGTAAGTGCTTTTCTTGTTTGTTTTTCTCCAACTGACACATTTGCAGCTGACCTGATGAGGATTTTCTGCAGATGATTTATTTACAAAACAGTATTTTGACAAACTACCAGCTAGCAAACGAGGGAAAGGACTCCTGATAGTTTCGGAAAAGCTTCTGTGTGCAGATTCCTATTTTTGGTCCTGTCAGAGTGTTTAGGGAAGGTCGCAACCGGGCTTGCTACAGCTGCCGATTAAAACCTCCAACGCGGAAAGAGAGAACACGAGGATGTGGCGGGGGGGGGGGGGGGGGGGGGGCACGAAGAACTTTCAGTAATTCCCTCGGCTTTTACCTAGGAAATTACAGCTCATAAATGTGGATTTTAAGTAGTTGTGACTCAGAAATAATCAAACATCATTTGTGGAAAGGCCACTTAGAGAAAACTAGTAGGAGGAAATGGTGCTCTCAAATGAAAATTGATTTTGCCCTCCTTAGATGACAAGGTAGGGGCAAAGTTCTAAAGGGAGCTGTAATGTGGTTTGGTTGGTTTTTTCCCCTCTTTTAAAGATGAATGGCTTGTGGTTTGTCAAAGCAAACAGGTCTTTGTTGCTGCTGCATTTTTGAAATCTCATAATCAATTGCCTGTGAGAATAATTGGTACCTGGGTTCCCCTAATGAAGGACAAATGGCTAAATGCAGGGAAATCGCCGGGAGAAAAGGTTCCTTGAACTTGATTGTTCTTTTGGGAGGCAGATAACTGAGCACCAATTGCTTTCTGTCTAATAGCTGATCCTTACCTCCAAGTGAAAGCTAATGAAAACCAAATGAAAAGTTGATAACTTTCACCAGCAATTAATTATTCTTTCACATTGGCCGTTTTCACTGAAACTCTTTTTAGTCCAAGCTTCCACAGACTTGTTGCTCAAAGAATCCACCACTATTTTTTGGTTTGTTTTGTAGGGGGAAGAAAAAAAAAAAAAAACAAAGATGCCAAGGGATCTTTCTCTGGGTGTCTATCTAGTTAAAGTAATTCCTGTAACTGAATAAATTCTCCTCATGTTTGTACGTCTTTCGAACACTAAATGCTAAATGCCGTCTATGTCTTTTTCATGGTCTTTATGATTCTATGGAGACGTTAGGCATTTAATTTATAACATATTTTCTGTTACTTTACTGCTAATTGTCATCTGTCAGAAATGGATATTTAAGTCAACGTTCCCTTTTCGAAGGCCGCAGCAGTCGGAGATAACCCATGGAAGTAATTTCAAAAGGAGAAAAGCTTTATGCTTAAAAATTTTTTTTCTAAATTATTTATAATTTAGCATATATCCAATGGTAAGAGGCCAGTTAAGGAACCTTAACTTAGCATCCCATTGAAATATTTTGCAGGCATCAGGAAATCATAATTTGGAGGATTATGTTATATCATGAATGGGTGCTTATAATATTAACAATAATTATTACTAGTGAAAAGTAAACACAGTTGAGGGGCGCCTGGGTGGCTCAGTGGGTTAAAGCCTCTGTCTTCGGCTCAGGTCATGATCCCAGGTTCCTGGGATTGAGCCCCACATCGGGCCCTCCGCTCAGCGGGGGGCCTGTTTCCCTTCCTCTCTCTCTGCCTACTTGTGATCTCTGTTTGTCAAACAAAAAAATAAATTAAAAATCTTAAAAAAAAATGTAAACACAGTAGAAAAAAAACTGAAGAAAATATGACAATTGAAACAGTTGTTTTGTGACTTTATGTTGCTGAGCTGATGGTATGTTGAGAGAGAAAACTTTTCCTCTATCCTCTTAGGTTCAGTTCTGAAGCTCTGCAAATTAAGCTCATTAGAGACACATTAGTAAGAAAAAAGACCAAATATTTAATCACATATTTGTCTTAACATTCATAGGGGAGTTCAGAGAAAAATGTGACTCAAAGAGGTGGTTAGAATTTGGGGTTTACATACCATCTTGATAAAGGAGGGGAAGAAAGGAGACTTAAGGGAAAACAAATGACTTTTTAGAAGATAAATGGGCCCTTAAAAGAATAGATGTGACTGTTGTCTCTTTAGGTGTGGTGTGAAGACTTCTTATCTCTGGTTAGGAGTCAGCCTTCCCTGATTGCTTTCTAGGAAGGGCTTTATGACAATTGAGTTATTTGGGACTTCTCAAAATAATTTTTGTGCCACAGTGGTGTGTGCTGGACCCTTTATGTGATACATCTCTTCTTTTTTTCCTAAACTTTCTCTAATAGTCTATTAATTTTATCATTTAAAAACTCTACCATATTGAAAATTCCTATTTTTTTCTTCAGTCCTTAAGTTTCACAAAAACCACAAAAGTTAAATCTTTTGATCTCATGGGGGCTCTTCAGTTCTAATTCACCTGGTTTCTTTGATGATATTAACTTTAGTAAATGTTTCTGCCTCATAAAACTTCTAATGAAAGTAGTGAAAGCCAAGAGTACAATAAAAACTGATAGTATAAATCTTAATAGCTAGAAAAAACATAACTAGTTAATTGAAGATTACTAACAGCATTCTCTTAAACTGGACAATGTTCAAATCTATGATTGCATAGTATCTTTACGATTACTAGTTTGATTTTGCCTGTCACTACAGGATTGTAATACCAACTCCGATTTTAGCTTTTTTTCATTGCTTGAGGCAGAAAAAACTCTCTGGACCTTAGTTTCCCTTTCTCCAAAATAAATCTGAGGAGGTAGGCTTTCTTCCTGCACCACAATCCACCTCCTCCCACCTCCTTTTTTTTTTTTTTTTTTTAAAGTAAGCTCCATGCCCAATGTGGGACTTGAACTCTTGTGACTGTGAGATTGAGACCTGAGCTGAGATCAAGAGTCTGATGTTTAACCAACTAAGCCACCCAGGTACCCCGCCTGCTTCTCTTCTTAAATCTCTGGTTAAGTCGTTTCTCAATGTGACATATATAATGGGTATCTAGCACAAATAGTAGGTACCAAAAAAATTTAGTTGAGACAACTCTTTCATTCAGAGTGTTTTTTCATATTCTTCAATTATTATAGTATGTTTTGATTATTCCATTGATACTCAAATACAATGGAAAACACTCTTCATTGTTAAAGACGATAGTGTCAGTTGGAACAAAGTATACATGATTTAGGCACAAACGTTTTATTAGAAATTATGCAGTTATCCCTTCAACCAAACTAATATATTGGTCAGATGATTAATTAGAGGGTGGAGGCACATGTTAAATAGGGTTTGGCTTTGACTGTGGGAGGGTTTCTCTGCACGCAGGGAACTGACCCCGGGGAGAGCCAACCTTCTGATCTTGGCCTCACTGGCCCTTGTTCATTGTTAAAACAACAATCAACTAGCCCATGCGAACTCGAGAGTATGCAATATTACATACACAGCTCTTGGCAGGACCCACACAAATAAAGATTTGGTTTGTGATAAAGGAATTCACCAAATCAAATAAATAAAATGTGTTAGCACTTAACAACCGGTCTAAATATTCTTTTGTTGTATCTTACTCCATGTCACCTCCATGTGGAAGATGGCGGGGGTGGGGGCAGGCGCCTGGCTGACTCAGCTGGGAGAATATGCAACTTCTTTTTTTAATCTTTAAAAAATATTTTTATTTATTTATTTATTTATTTATTTATTTGAGACAGAGAGTGCACACATAAGGGGGATGGGGCAGAAGGGCAGTGGGTGGGGAGTACAAGCAGACTCCTTACTGAGTACTGAGCATGTGGCAGGGCTCCATCTCATGACCCCAAGATCTTGATTTCAGGGTTGTAAGTTTGAGTCCCACGTAGTAGAGATTACTTTTAAAAAAATTAAAATCTTAAAAAAAGAAGATGGAGGCTGGAAATTTTGGTTGTTTATTTGGAAGTCTACTATTTTTCATTTCGTGGGGGAGAGAAGGGTACTTGTTTATCATTAACTAAGAAAAGTTCCCTGTACATGTCTTATTCAGTCAAACAGATCCCGACAGAACCCTCAGGTCTGGTGGTAGAAGACACAAGAATTTTAAAGGAATATTCCCTGCCCTCGGTAAGCTTAAAGTTGTGCAGCTTGGGGGACAGAATGAAATTATTAAACTAAAAAAACTTTGTTTATTTTTTTAGGATTTTCTATGTTTACTGGGGCTCAAACTCAGGACCCTGAGATCAAGAGTCACTTGCTCTGTTGACTGAGCCAGCCCTAAACTAAAAAGGTTTAGAAGTGGGGCGCCTGGCTGGCTCAGTTGCTAAGCCCTGCCTTGGGCTCAGGTCATGATCTCAGGTCCCTGGGCTCAAGCCCCACATGGGGCTCCTGGTTCAGTGGGAGTCTGCTTTTCCCTCTCACTTTGCCCCTCCCTGCTGCTTGTGATTTCATGCTCGCTCACTCGCTCTCTCATATAAAATCTTTAAAAAAAAAAAAAGGTTTAGAGGTATGGAGTGCCTCCAGAAGGTGGAGTTCATGAAAGGGAGAAAGGGACATGAACAGGAACATGCAAGTTAACAGTTCACAGAGGAAGTGAGATAGTGAGAGAGGTGGGTATCGTGTCCCATCATGAGCCGAATTGAGATGACTAGATTTGGCCTTGATGGAGGAACTGATGGGTATACCCACCAGAAGTCCTCCCCAGCCTGAGGAGCTTGCAGAAGAACTTTCTAGGAGGGAGAGCACAGACCTTTGACTCTCAAGAGGAGAAGGGGTATGAGAGCAGCAGCAAGTGAAAAACAAAGAGCTGTTTCCACTAAAATGTCAGGACACAGCAGCCCTATTTGGAATCCCCTCTAAGAAAAAAATACCCATGAAAGAGAATTCCTGTCCCACTACCATCACTTCATGGCAAAGCTCCACCCAGCTTTGGCAGGGCAAGGGGCCCTGGGCTCTGGCCCCACACCCGAGGGAGTTTCGGTGCCCTGGAAGTGCAAACTTGGAATTAACAAGTGTAATTCACCTCCGGGAGGCCCCGGAAATACTCTTTGGTGAACTCTCCTCGCGTGTGATGTATTTAGTGGGCAAACACAGTAGGTTCCACATCAGTCAATGGAGACACCCCAGTGAATCCTGAATTAAAGCTTAAAACCATCCCGTTTGTGTCCACTGTCCACTCAGGAAGTTTCCAGGTTACAGTGGGAATATATTTAGGTAACACTTGATGTTTTTCACTATCTTCAGCAACACTGCTGACTACTGTCCTTGGGAATCCGCATCTAACTCAATTCTGCATTGAAGGTTCTCCCTTAAGTCCTGGAAACCTGTATTACCAGTGTGGCCCAGGTGTGTGAAATATTTCGGAATTCAACCATTCTGGTAAAATAGCTGGGCTCAAAGTCAGGCTATCCCAACTGGGACCAGGAGATTCCCAAGTGGAAATTTTGTTTTTGAGTGTACTTTTTTTTTTTTTTTTTTACCTTTTATTTATTTTAAGATTTTATTTTTTTTAAGTCCTCTCTACAGCCAACATGGGGCTCAAACTCACACTCCTAAGGTCAAGAGTCGCTCGCTCTACCAGCTGAGCCAGCGAGGAGCCCCTTGAGTGTACTTTTTAAAACTGAAGGTGGAAGAGCGTAGGAAAAGGATTCAGGCCCATCAGTGTTTAGGCGGCCATTTTAGAACACCAAACACAGAGGCCTTGTTGGTATTACTGTCGAAAGGCACACTTATGATTACAAAGTTCCAAGTGAGGTGAAACCAAGAAAGTAATTCATTTCATAAAGTTTCACACATAAAGAATTCAGTGAGGAGAGGTCATAGTGTTCCCTCAGGAATCATGAGGAAGCAAACAGATTTCGATTGTGCTTAAAATGGCTCCCAAGGTTACTCTCTGAAGCCCTAATTTTGCATTTTCTTTTATGCAAAAAAAAATTATTAAAGAACTGTCTATGGTCAACCAGTCAGTCATCTAGTATAACTGAATCAGTTGGGTTTACTCTGCCATTTCCAATGTTTTACATAATTGCATGCAAAAGACCTCATTATTCAACAAAAAGTGATCATTACAAACACATGTAATGTAATCATTACAAAAGTGTTTAAGGAACACTAGGGGGTGTATCAGGGCTTGGGATAAAGGCCGAGTTGCTACTAAAAAAGGGAAGACTTCATGGAGAAGGATTTTTGAAAGGAAGTATGCAAACTGGCAGCTTAGAAAAAATGTCAAGTCAAGTCTAATAAATATGTTTGGGGTTGAATTTTCGTTAGGACTACATGGTCTTCAAGGGCGTGCAAAACAATTTGTATATAAAGTTGTATCACTGGAGTTAGAACAAGGTGATTACAGAGATGTCTTCCTTAATTTTTCATAAAAGTTTCTTTTTGAAGGTTTATAAGGACAAACTTCATTTGAGTAGGAAAAAAATATGGCAATGGAGTATTCTGCTTCATTATATAGAGTTGACATAGTTTTTTAAATTATATTATACTCTATAAAATCCTATATTATTTTACTTGACCATTTTTTTAAAAGATTTTATTTATTTATTTGATAGACAGAGATTACAAGTAGTTAGAGAGGCAGGCAGAGAGAGAGAGAGGGGAGGAAGCAGACTCCCTGCTGAGCAGAGAGCCTGATTCGGGGTTCGATCCCAGGATGCTGGGATCATGACCTGAGCCTAAGGCAGAGGCTTTTAACCCACTGAGCCACCCAGGCGCCCCCACTTGACCATTTTTGACCTAACAAAATGGCAGTTTCTTATGCTTTAACAGAAAATCTTGTTTTTTAAATTTTTTTTCAGAAAATATTGTTTACTAATTTAATAAGAACAGTACAATATTTGTATACACATATAATCGTTTTATTATATAAATATTTGTTTGATTTCTGTATTTTTTTAATATACACGATATAGTCAACTATATTTAACATGAAAACCATTGTAAACATACTATAGTTTTGGTGACTGAAAAAGCACTTTCTCCTTCGTTCACTAAACTTTTATCAAGCATCTGTTATGATTTTTGCACTCTGCTCTGTGCTTGACACATAGGATGAGTAAAGCACGGTCCTTGTCCTTGAGGCTTTCCGAGTTTAGTAGGGGAGATAAACACATCCACAGATCATTACTACAGAGGTTGTGTGCAAGGGTTAAGAAGGAAGTCTCTGAAGTCAGACCCAGAGGTCTTGTCTGAGATTCAGCACTATTGCTAAATACCCAACCTCGCTTTGCCTCATGGAAATAACAGTAGTACGTCACAGTGTTGTTGTGAGAATTAAACGTGAAAATGCATGTAAAATGGCTTAGTATTGTGTTATACTTAACAAGTATGTGGGAAATGTTAGGTATTGCCATAATGTGTTAAATGCTATTATATAATTAGGTGTGCCTGCGACTTGCTTCCTTTTGCATGTGGTTAAGTGAACTGGTTTTAATTATGAGTAATACATGATTAGACAACCATATGGTTAATAGTGAACTAGGTTGCTCTTGGTAAGATTTTAGAGGAAAATTTCATCACTTCCCCTGGAAGAAAGACCCATTGTCCACCAAAAGGCCTTGTCTAGTTAACTGGCTGAACGGATTTAACACATCAGTAGTAAGGCTTGTTTTCCTAAGTACTCAACCTTCTTTTACCATCTTTAATAAAAAAGAAAAACTGAACACAGGAACTAATGAATTTGATGATAATCAAGAACTTAAATTCTCACCTCAAACTCACCTTTGCCTTTTCAGATAAAAATTAGTTATTTATTAGTTAGTTATTAGTTAGTTATTGTTGAGATGCCATTGAAAGTCACTAAGTCGTCTTCTGGCCAGTAATAAATATTATTCAGCTCTACTATTTGCCGGGCCCTGTGCTAGGCTCTGAAGGTATAAAGGCAAGCAAAAACTACAGCGTGCTGGAGGAGAGATATTTATCAAATAAGTATTCAAATATAAAACTAAAGGTTATAAGTAAAGCGTAGAGAGCAGTGACCCTGACTGAGACTGAGGTGGCAGGCTGGTGAGAAGAGTTCATTGAGGAAAGTAACATCTGGGGGCTCAGTCCGTTAAGCATCCGACTTGATTTTGGCTCAGGTTGTGGTCTTAGAGTTGTGAGATCGAGCCCCACATCAGACTCCGTGCTCAGCTGGGAGTCTGCTCAGGATTCTCTCTTTCCCTTTTCCTCTGCCCCCCTTCTTATGCACACGCTCTCTGTAACATCTGAAAATACCGCTTACCCTTAAGGAGAGCTGGAGATTTTCTCCCAAATTCTAAAACTAAATAAGATATATATATATATATATATATATACATGTTATATATATATATATATATATATACATGTATATATATATATACAT
>NC_081559.1:17215282-17279169 GCF_022355385.1 Mustela nigripes | reverse complement strand
GGAGCCCGATGTGGGACTCGATCCCAGGACGCTGGGATCATGACCTGAGCCGAAGGCAGCTGCTTAACCAACTGAGCCACCCAGGCGTCCCTGGAATGTGTCACTTTATAGGGTCGGTGTTTGCCACCCTTCTTACAGAAAGTCTGGCAGTCTGAGGAACGGTCACCGTGTTTGTGAGAGTGCTTTATGGAAAGTATCTTGTAGAATTCTTAAAACAACCCAACAATGGTTTACTGATGGGCTTTCTCTCCAGATCACAGAGGAAGAAAAGGAAGTCAATTGTAATAAGAAAATGATGTGATACGTATGATCGTTGTCTTTGATTTGCCATTACAGGGGAGGGGAAAAAAATATATTTTCCTTTTCTTCCTCTAAATTCTCAGTGGGGGCCCTTGTAATAAAAGACAGAGTACCAAGAGAAAAGCGTACAGATTTTTTAATGTAAATTTTACATGACATAGGAGCCTTCAAAAGGAAATGACCCAAGGAAACAGTTAAGTCTGAATGTTTTTACACTATGTTTGACCAAAAATGGGGACTCGTGGAAAATGTGCTAGGACACAAGTTTATGAACAGAGAGTAGTAGAGTGTGGGAAACAGTAAGGCTTGTTTGTTCAAGCCATTACCTCCTTCCTCGGAGGTTAGGATGCTTTCCTCGGGGTATGTGGAGGGCACCTCTCATGTGAGACTCATAGGACTGCTTCAAGGAGACCAGGAAGGTCAGAGAGTCCTTCTTGAACCTGCTGTTTCTCAAACTCCCTCCACTTAAACTATTCAATATACCAAGGTGCCATCCTGTGGGGTAGCATGTCCTGTGCCTTATTTATGGTAGACTGGAAAAAAGTGTGAAATGGTACCTACAAATAAGATCATGGGAAATAGAAGTACACTAGAAATAGAGGGAAAATGAGAAACGAGAGTCTGGAGGCAGGGAAAAAAAATTACAATAGTAGCCGATGACTGTGTTCGTGATGCTCAGTGTCATTTGACTGCCTCATTTCATAATATCAAGTAGATATTATTATTGTCGCTCTTTTACAGATGGAGAAACTGAGGCTTGGAGCTTCTGACTAACTTGGCAAGGCCACACGGGTAGGTAATAAATGGAACTGCGATTTGAAACCAGGGTCTGCCTGACTCCCGGGCTCTAGTCCTTTGTTACCATAAAATACCACCCGGAAATGCTTGTGATTGTTTGTGAGTTTCATCCAAGCACTTGGTAAGGATGGGCTGGTGGGAAAGAGGGCAATTGAACAGCAGAAGAGACAAAGGTGGCAGAGAGAAGACAAACATAGAAGACTGAAAAGGAAACAGAGAACTAAAATTCAACTCAGGACACCTGGGTGGCTCAGTTGGTTAAGCACCTGCCTTTGGCTCACATTGTGATCCCAGGGTCCCCAGGCCAAGCCCCGCATCCAGCTCCCTGCCCAGCTGGGAGTCTATTTCTCCCTCTGCCTCTCTCCCCCGGTTCTCTCTCATGTGCTTGAGCCGAAAATAAATAAATGAAACCTTTAAAAAATTAACAAAACTAAAATAAAATTCAACTCAACATAAACATCCCACATGTATTTAGATATCTCAAGAGAGAGTAGGGAGCAAGGGCAGTGACAGTGAAACATAACTGGAGGGTTTGGGGGGCCTCTATGACTCCGCTTCATCTCACACTGGAGAGCCAGAGACATGTTCTTGGGCCAAGAAAGACATTCTGTGTTCTGGAACCGCAGTGTACATCAGGCAAAACGCCACATCTAACCAATTATCTGGAGTTTGGGGGTGGCTAAAGCATGGGCTTGGCCCCTTCCTCTGTTTGAGTAGCTGCAGCAGTGATTAAAGTAGCCTCAGTCTGACTGGAAAAAAAAAAAAAAGGAAAAAGAAAAAGTAAAAAGAGAGATAAAAGGAAAGGCGTACATATTTGAACCTATTTGAATAGTGTGTTAAGGTTTTGGCTGCGGAAAGCAATTCTTTCTTTTTTTTTAATTAATTAATTTTTTAAAAAATTTTTTTTTATAAACATGTATTTTTATCCCCAGGGGTACAGGTCTGTGAATCGCCAGGTTTACACACTCACAGCACTCACCAAAGCACATACCCTCCCCAATGTCCATAACCCCACCCCCCTTCTCCCAACCCCCCTCCCCCCAGCAACCCTCAGTTTGTTTTGTGAGATTAAGAGTGACTTATGGTTTGTCTCCCTCCTGATCCCATCTTGTTTCATTGATTCTTCTCCAACCCACTTAAGCCCCCATGTTGCATCACCACTTCCTCATATCAGGGAGATCATATGATAGTTGTATTTCTCTGATGGACTTATTTCGCTAAGCATGATACCCTCTAGTTCCATCCATGTTGTCGCAAATGGCAAGATTTCATTTCTTTTGATGGCTGCATAGTATTCCATTGTGTATATATACCACATCTTCTTGATCCATTCATCTGTTGATGGACATCTAGGTTCTTTCCATAGTTTGGCTATTGTGGACATTGCTGCTATAAACATTCGGGTGCACGTGCCCCTTTGGACCACTACGTTTGTATCTTTAGGGTAAATACCCAGTAGTGCAATTGCTGGGTCATAGGGCAGTTCTATTTTCAACATTTTGAGGAACCTCCATGCTGTTTTCCAGAGTGGCTGCACCAGCTTGCATTCCCACCAACAGTGTAGGAAGGTTCCCCTTTCTCCGCATCCTCGCCAGCATCTGTCATTTCCTGACTTGTTGATTTTAGCCATTCTGACTGGTGTGAGGTGATATCTCATCAAAGCAATTCTATTAATCTTGCTTATTGGTCTCTCGATTCCAACAGTCCTATTACGGACCTGGGCTTCTAACACACAGTCCTTAAAGAGGACAGGTAGGGGTTCCGGGAAGAGAGTCTGGGATCCCTCAAGAAGGAATTTGCATCCTCAGTACCAAACGTGGGGTGCCATTAGAGATTTTCTCTCCTGAAGCCCTTCCCTGGCTGTCTGGAATTCCTTTTAGCCCTCCTTTTCTCTGAGGGACCGCTTCCCCAGGCACCGTCATTACTCTAGGAGTGAATTTAGGTTTTGGAAATTGAGAGGACCAGAAAGAAACTTCATATACCTTTCTTAAAAATCTTATCACACCCTCATCCTTCTCCCCGTCTTCATTGTCCTCTCAAGGTAAGACCAACACTTTTGGGGGGCGCTTGGGTGGCTCAGTGGGTTAAAGCCTCTGCCTTCGACTCAGGTCACGATCCCAGGACCACAAGCCTCCGCATCAGGCTGTCTGCTCAGCAGGGAGCCCGCTTCCTCCTCTCTCTGCCTGCCTCTCTGCCTACTTGTGATCTCTGTCTGTGAAATAAATAAATAAAATCTTTAAAAAAAAAAAAAAAAACTTTTGGACTAAAGATCTGTTAAAAGATAATTTTTCAAACAGATAAATCATGACTTGCATACAAATATAATATTGACATGTCTCAAAGGTCTTAATTTAACTCAGTAATGAATGATAGAATCAGTAAGATGTTACCGAGGGTGTTACCGAGGGTTAAAAAGAGAATCAAAGTATCACACACACATATATAGGCCATCAGGAATGTTGAAATGAATTTACAAACAGTTGCAAAATTGGTGAAACTGGTTAGTAATTCACAGGGCAATAATCAATTGCATTCCACTGGACACAATTCATTCATATTTCTGTGGACAAGGATCATTTGCATTATTATAAGTTGTCGACAATGTGCACCATTGTGAAATATTCAGACAGTAACAGGCAGAGAACCCAAAAACACACACTAGGTAAGATCCTCGGAATCTGTCTTCCCCTTTCAGTATCTTCACAAGTTTTCCTGACAGACCGTAAATACTTAAGACATTATATCCCTCTTCAAATGTAATTCAATGTAAAAAAAAAAAAAAAGAATATATATATATACACTAAACCAAACTCATAAATTTATTAATGAAAGTAAAATAGTTTTTTTCCAGAATTTTCTTACTGCAAAATTCTACATTAATCCATAGAAGTTAAACCGTTTTGTTGTTTTACTACCTCTGTTTTGCAGGTATACTAACTTTGTCTGCTTTTGGAGTAATAACTCCTCCCACAACAACTCAGCTCTTGGTCACACTGATGACATCTTTAGGAAAATCCTCTTACAGGCCAATAGGCTGAGTATTTTCTAATGAAATAGATCAAAGAAACATTATGTAGTACTGTCACTGTAAATGGGTAAAATATCTGAAATAAAACCCAAGTGTGGGGGGCCTGGCTGGCTTGGTCAGAAGAACATGCAACTCTTGATCTTGGGGTTCTGAGTTTATGCCCCTTGTTGGGTGGAGAGATTACTTAAAATATGTTTTAAAAAGATCTTTAAAAAACCCACAACAACCGCTCAATCATATTTTTCAGGACACCTACATATCATAAAGCATGTCTTGCATTATACTTCTGTATTAAGCCCACTGTACTGATTTTTTTTCACTAATTTAAATTCTAATTAGATTTTAATTCTAATGTTCCACTTCAATGTGTCAAGAGTGTGTTTTTGTAAACAGTATGGTAAGATGTCACCTGGAAAACACTTTAGATATTTACTGGGTCTTTCAGTTAAACAGATAATTTTTTTTAAAGATTTATTTATTCATTTATTTGAGATAGAGCAAGAATGAGAGAGCACAAGCAGGGGAAGCAGCAGGCGGAGGGAAAAGCAGGCTCTCCACAAAACAGGGGGCCCCACACGGGGCTTGATTCCAAGACTCCAGGATCGTGCCCTGAGCTGAAGTCAGAGGCTCAACTGACTGAGCCATTCAGGCGCCCCTAAACGGATAATTCTTTATTATTCAGTGTAAAATAACTAATTAAAATTTTAAACCAATTATTTATTTTATTTTTTAGAAGATTTTACTTATTTATTTGGGGGGGAGCAGCAGAAGGAAGGGGAGAAGCGGACTCCCCACTGACTAGGGAGCCTGATGCAGGGCTCGATTCCAGGACCCTGAGATCATGACCTGAGCCGAAGGCAGACGTTTAATGGACTGAGCCACCCAGGCGCCCCTCAACAAATTATTTTAAATAAAAGTTGCCTAGGGAGGGAGCAAGCAACTTTCTAGATTTGAAAATGAGAAGGTGGGGACTGGACAGGGGGATAAAGGATGCAACACTGAAGGCTCTTGGTTATACTTTGCTCAGTGGGTTCTAACTCTGAGTTGGGAGTAGAAATAGTCTGTACCGTAGAGTCAAGTAGAATCGAGAGGATGCCCAGAAACAGCAGTGTCGTGTGTCCCAGGGTGACCTTTGCCAGCTGGGACCGAGCCCCCATTAGCCACCGCACCACCAGCAAGTGCCAGTGGTTTGCCAGGGGGGATGTGGTCATGGGGAGGCTGTTGTTTTGTGGTTAACACTTCCAGCCAGCTCCATGTGGGCAGACATCCAAATGAGACAAAACCGATGGGCAGGCTCCTGCTATTTCCACATCTGTTTAGGTTTCTCTCGGTTCCTGCTCCAGTCCTGATTTCTGCCTTCTGACTTCTGGCCGATCCAGTTCCAGCAGCTTTATTAGTTTCTGGTCTTACTGAGTGAGTGTCGATTCTTAGCTAATAAATAAGCTACTTTCTCGGATGCATGGCTTCCTTTCGCTGGCTGCCTTCATGCTTCCACATGTGGTGGCACATCGGTTCTCTGGGATTCGAGTTCGCTCTGTCCAGCGTGGTGAGTTCTCCCCTTGTGGGTCCCCAGGAGCCACAGCTACCCCTCCTTCCTCAAGGTCACTGTACACTCCATGCCCTGGCGGGCTTGCTTCCTCAAGGCTCTGCTGCTCCCTCCAGGAGCCCAGCAGCACTACCTCAAGCTATTTCCTGGCTCAGGTTTGTCCAGATAAACTACTTGGTTGCTGATAATTCCAGAATTCTGATGCTCCCAACTTGCAGTAAGAAAGAGAAAGTAAGCCAAAAAAGTAAAGCCAAATTTAATTTTGACGATAATGGCAGAAGTTGATGTTTCGTAGGTGAAATTATTGACTTACACAGAAGTCTATATTTATTTAAGTAAGATCTTCCTCACTTGTTCTTTCAACAGGTATTTATTAAGCATATTCCATGTTCTCAGAATTGTTCTAGCAGCTAAGGATATAGCAGAGACTAAAAGATCAAATTTGGGTACTCAGAGCTTACACTGTATATCTAATGGGGTTTCATAGAGAGAGGAGGTAAATAATTAACGATTTAAAGAGCTCTGTTGGGGCACCTGGATGGCTCAGTGGGTTAAAGCCTCTGCCTTCGGCTCAGGTCATGGTCCCAGGGTCCTGGGATCAAGCCCTGTGTCAGGCTCTCTGCTCAGCAGGGAGCCTGCTTCCCTTCCTCTCTCTCTGCCTGCCTCTCTGCCTACCTCTGATCTCTGTCAAATAAATAAATAAAATCGTAAAAAAAAAAAAAAAAGAGCTCTGCTTGAGAAAGGGGGAAGCTTTCAGAGGCTAATTGGTATGCTAATATATGCTCTCGGTTAATCATAAAGTAACGGCCCCTACCTGAAATCAGGGTCCAGTGTTCCAAAAGGTAGTCTTGCAAGTCTTAAAGAGTCAAAACATAGCAAATATCCTGGCCTGTGTTTTTTTCCAACCTTTTTTATGAAAAATTCCAAGCATTCAAAAAAGTTGAAAGAATAGTGCAGAGAACAATTGCATCCTTGTGATCTCAACCATTATTAACATTTTAGCATAGCTGGTTGACCTGGAATATTTATATATTTTCAATTTATTATTTGAAGATAATCTCAAGCTTGCAAAAGAGTTACAAGAAAAATTCGAAGAACCCTTTCAAATCCCTTTTTACCTCTATTCACCAATTGTTACATTTTTGTTGCTTTGTATTTATATTCTGCCTGTGTATGTACATATGTCATTTTTCTGAATCATTTGAGAGGAAGTTGCATACTCCATGCCCATTTCTCCCTATATATTTTACGATTTCCTAAAAGCAAGGACATTCTTCTACATAATTGCTGTATACCTAATAATCACGGGACATGTTGAGACAATATTTAATCAATCTCTAATCCTTGTTCTAATTCTGTCAATTGCTTCAATAATGTTCTTTTTGGCCTTTTATTTTTCTCTAGTATATGATGCAGTCCAACATCATATAGTACATTTAGTTGCAGTGTGTCTTTAGTCTGTTTTAATCTGGAACATTTCCATAGCCTTTCTTTGTCTTTGATGACATTAGCATTTTCAAAGAAAACAGAACTTCAAAATAAAGCGGGGTTGGGGGTTGGGGGGTACCTGGGTGGCTCAGTGGGTTAAAGCCTCTGCCTTCTGCTCGGGTCATGATCTCAGGGTCCTGGGATCGAGCCCCTGCATTGGGCTCTCTGCTCAGCAGGGAGCCTGCTTCCCCCTCTCTCTCTGCCTGCCTCTCTGCCTGCCTCCCTGCCTATTTGTGATCTCTGTCAAATAAATAAGTAAATAAATCTTTAAAAAAAATAAAAGTTCCTCATTTAGAGGTTGTCTGGTATCCATCTTGAGTCACAGGTTGAGTTCTTCTAGAAGAAAACTCAGAGACAGAGTTTAATAATCAGATATTAGGTTGTACCCTTAGGATCAATACCTTTGTAAGGAAGGTGGAAAGACAACTGGGCAGGGGAAGAAATTGAGCTGCAAGGGAGGACCGGCAACTCTAGCCAGAGGTAGACCCGCGAAGCTAAAATGGACCCATCAGAATCGTCCCCCACTGGGCACCATGGCCAGGCCTTTCTGCTTCTATTCCAGTCCTCACTGGAGGTGAACCACTCTCGAAGGCAAGTCCCCAGGAAGGGAGCTCTATGTAGTAGCAGGAGCCCCTGAAGGGCTGCTAATTAGACACTGTCTCTTGATGGTTCTCCCTCGAGCTAGGGCAACAAGTTTGGGATCTAGACTATGCAGTAACTCTACCTCAGTTTAAAAAAAAAAAAAGATAAATACAAAAAATCAATATCTAACCAATCGTCACAGATTACATTTTTCTTTTCTTTTTTTTCTTTTTCTTTTTTTTTAAAGCAAGCTCTAGGGGCATCTAGGGTGGCTCAGTGGGGTAATCATCTGCCTTCAGCTCAGTTCATGATCTCAGGGTCCTGGGATCAAGCCCTGCGTGGGCTCCCTGCTCCGCGGGGAGCCTGCTCCTCCCTCTGCCCCTCCCCATGGCTCATGCTCTCCCTTGTGCTCTCTGTCTCTCATATAAGTACATAAAAGCTTTAAAAAAGAAAAAGAAAGAAAGCAAGCTCTACAGGTAATGTGGGTCTTGAACTCATGACCCTAGATCAAGACTCAGATGCCGCACCCACAGCCAGGCAGGCCCCCTCTTGTCTCTTTTAATCTGGAACTACCCTTCTGTTTGCGCTCCCTTGACAAAGGCTAAACGGGAGAGGTTTGATGTCTTGAAGAACCTTCCTATTTTTTCAGTGTTTTTCAAATTTGAGTCTTGTGACTTAATGTCACAAGAACTGAGGGGAAAACATGATTTGCTTTTAATGCGATGATTTTAAGTATTAATACAGATAAAACAATTTTCAAAGACGTGGACTGTCTTTGCTAGCATAGTCATTGAAGGCCTGCTTTTATATTCATTATTAATAAAGGAGAGTCATAGAGAAGTAAAGAGATAAAGTGATTTATGACACCAATTTTATTACACATTTATAAAATTGAGTTAACTCAGTATTTATGTGTGTGTGAGTGTGTATGCATAGCCAGATACTACTTAACCTTCACATTTTCTTCTCCAGCAAAGAACAAAACAAAAAGCTGCTTTGTGGGTTTTTTTTTTTTTTTTTTGTAATTTGCTAGTGAAAACAGGAAATGAAAGAATCATATTATCTTGTCCCATCATATTATGTTGTACCATAATCATATTATATTATATTGTTACTAAAGCTTCTTTAGTCCTTTAAATGTAGCACTCATTATAAGCAGCTCTAATCCTCTTAAAATATTATGACTCATTCATTATAACAAATTAAGGAAGACATGAGACACAAAGATCTTTTCAGATTATTTCCAGACAGGCTCCTTTAACTAATGTCCTTCAATTGAGCTAGTTATAAGTTTTTTGATGGAAAATAATTATCTCTGCTAGGTATTAGTCAAATACTTTCAAAATTTGTCAGTGGCCACCACCTTGACAAGGGCCAGGAGGCTTTTCCTCTCTCCCCCTCTCCTTTCCCCCATCCTTCCTCTCTCCTTTTTTCCTTTCTTTTATGGAAAGAATTTATTGTTAAAACTTTATTCTAGTACTCATTTTTCACCCAAACCAAGATATATCCCATAAACATTAAGGGAACTGGGAAATCATCAACATAAAATTTATAACTTTATATGAGATAAATATAAAGCTAAAAACTTAGTGTTATGTGAGGATAAAATATAATAAATAGCGAATCGGTGGGAGCCAATATGTTTTGATTCCGCACCATCCCTTGAATATTCATTGTGTTTAAGTCCCGTACTAGACCCTTTGATGAGTCACAAATCTGACTGACTGATCGATTCACTCATTGATTCATTCACTCATTCACTTTTATAGTCTCTACCATTAACATGTTTAGGAAGGAGAAGAAGGTGTTGGGAAAATATACGTGTTTCCATAGGAGTTTAATTAGTATGTGGGCTATATTGCTATTCTTAGACTTAATAAGCCTAATTTTTAATTTGTTTTTAATTTTTAAAAAGATTTATTTATTTTAGAGCAAGAGAGAGTCAGGGCAAGCAAGAGTGATAGAGGGAGAGAGAGAATCTCAAGCTGAGCACAGAGCCTCACCCAGGGCTCGATCTCACAACCCTGAGACCATGACCTGAGTTGAAACCAAGAGTTGGACGCTTCAGCTAGGCACCCCTACGCCTAATTTTTTAAAGAACACCATGCTGCTTGAGCCACGTGCCTATTCAAACTCTCCATCCAGGTGCCAGGAGTAAAACTAGCAGAGTAAGGACCTCAGAAAACGGTCTCCTCCACAAAGCAACAAGAAGCTGGCAAAATGGTCTGAATCCACTTCTCCAGAACTCTGATATTTATCCAAAGGCTTGCAACAATCTGGGAGTGTTCATCAAAAACAAAAACAACAAAATTTAAAACGGCTTCATCTCAGTAGAAGAAGGGAGCTGTGTAACATTTGTAACTTGCTCTAGTCTTCCCCCGCGGTGCAGTCTTCTAGAAAGCTGACAACCTGCATTCCCCGTGAAGACCAGCAGCCTGGGAGCAACCGGAAGGAACAGAAAATAGCTTTGGAGCTCCTTAAAAGCTTCATTCCCCGAAAATTATTGTGACCTGCCTGGTGGCTTCCTGCAAAGCCTCACTTGCAAAACATCTGTATTTGACCTAAGTCAGCTCACCTACTGTGAAAAGTCGTCCCCCCCCTTAAGCATTTATCGAAAATAGTAACAGCAGTTACTAGTTTTGCAGCTGCCTGAGGAGGTGGCTACCAGTTGAGGGAAAGCATTAGACTAACCAAAAGCTTCACTTATAAAATTTTTTTTAAAGATTTATTTACCTATTTGAGAGAGACAGATCTTACGTGTGTGCAGTTATGCACATGGGGGAGTGGGCAGAGGGAGAGGGAGAAAGAGGAAGCTGACTCCCTACTAAGCAGGGAGCTGAATGCCAGGTTGTTTCAAGACCCGGAGATCGTGACCTGAGCCAAGAGTCAGACACTTATGTGACTAAGCCACTCAGGCGCCCCTAAGCAAAAGTTTTAAAAGGAAGACTGAGGAATATGACATATAGAGAGGCTTTGAAAAGCTCTGACATATACCAAGAATCAAGTATAGGGCTGTGCTGGTGCCCAGGGTCCTGTGCATTGCCAAGAGATGCAGGAAAAGGCCTTAATCTTTCACCTTGGATGACCTTGAAGTTTCTGCGAGCAGAAAATGACGGCTAAGGCAGAGTGAAAAGTGTGCTCCCAGCATGCACGAGCGCCCCTCACCAGAAACTGGGAGACTTATGGGTTCCAGGCGTTTAAGGAAATTTTCGGGTCCTACATTATACCTTCTGAGCTTTGCGTGGTGGTAACAACAAAGGAAAGGTTGCATAAGCCTTGGCTTTGATGTCTCTCTGCATTCCTGATCCCCCCCGATTTCCGTTCAAGCCTCTAAGAATTTTCCTTACTTTCTTGCCACCTCAGCCATACACTTAAAAAGATGATTTTGTTATGTTTAATCCAGTGGTTTTCAAGGTTTTGTAGTGAAAGGTGTTTAAAGAATATCTAGAGTATCTAGAGTACCATATTGCCAGAAACATAACTCCCCCCCAGCTTTTGGGCTATTAGGAGGGATCCGCATCCACTGTCATTTATAGATAGATAGATAGATAGATAGATAGATAGATAGATAGATAGATAGATAGATAGATAGGCTGGCGCAGGAGTAACGTAGATTCCACTGACCGCCTTGCTGGAGAATCCCACTTGTCTCTCTCTGCTCTTCAACCCCAGAGCGAGGCTCCAAGCACCTCCTGTGTTCTCTCCTTCTCCGTGAGAGCCCCAGGAACTCAGACACCTCCCTCTCCCTCAGTGGCTGGCTCTACCCATTTCTCTTGCCCAGCTGCCATATTCTTCGCTCCACAAACATCTATTATTACCTTAAATATTTTCTTGCTAATCACCAGGGGAGAATAGTAGATACCAGAAACACGATCAGTATGAGAAATTTCCAGACATTCCATAATTTTACAAAAGGTCTTAGAAGCCTGGTACTGACTTCTTTCTAGAATGAGTTTTTGTCTTCCGATTTTATTCTCTTAGGGAGTTGTTCCATATTTGGTCAAGGCCAAAGGCATCCTGTTTTCAAACACAACCCATGTCAGGGCAGAGCAAAGGTGTCCCTGTCCTCTTCAGAATCACCAGATTGAATGATCCCCAAATCAATCTCCCTCTGTGCTGACCAGGAATATTTTGGGGGCACCTGGGGGCACCTGACTTCGGCTCAGGTCATGATCCCAGGGTCCTGTTCAGTGGGGATCTTGCTTCTCCCTCTGCCTGCCACTGACCCTGCTTGTGCTCTCTCTCTCTCTGGCAAGTAAATAGAAAAAATTGTTTAAAAAAGGGATATTATGGGCATTCATTATTTTATAATCCTATTTTTAGATGCTCAAAACACCCACGTATCAACTAGACTTTGACTGGGGTCCTACTTTTAACCACCTAGTTAGCACAAGGCTTTATTCCCTTCTGCCATGTTGATTTGATAATATGTGAGACCGCTTTACTCTGTCCTTTATTTTTTAGGCTTTCTTTCCTATGTTCCATCTCATTGTCTCGCTGTGCTACATTTTAAGTATCCTCTTCAGATAGATCTTCTAGTTTACATTCTCCCTTTGACTGGGTCTAAGCTCCTATTTTATGCATCCAGTAAAATAAATTCCAATATCAACTTGGTAATTTCTAGAAATTCCGCATGATTCTTTATAAAACTCTCTGGGCCCAAAGTCGATATTTTGCCTAAAATGCTAGTAATTGTTAGTGCTTCCGTCTTAGGTATTCAGGGATTTTTCTTTCTTCTTTCCTGCCCTCAGCACTCCATATTCAGGTCTTTATGTGTTCTCCTCTCTGTTTTTCTTATGTATAAAATGAAGGGACTAGATTAAGTTGTCTCTGACAGCCCATTTCACTTTAACAGACTATAATTCTATGATCTTTAAAGATTTATTTGTCTGAAAGAGAGAGAGAGAGAGAGAGAGAGAGAGCGCACTCGTGTGCAAGCAGGGGGAGGGGCAGAAGGAGAAGGAGAGAAGAATCGCAAGCAGACTCCCCCTGAGCACAGAGTCCGATGCAGGGCTCGATAACACGACCCTGAGACTATGCATGACCTGAGCCGAAATCAAAAGTCTGGCACTTAACCAGCTAAATCATCCAGGCGCCTCAATAATTCCATAATCTTTGGCCATACTAACTTTACCCTCTTTCAAAGAGATTAAAGAATAGAAGTCGGTTTGTAAAGAGAGAACTCCCCTTCCCCTGACTAAGGGCAAGTTGAAAAAGATGAAAATGAGGACAAATGGCTGCTACGTCTTTGGGAGTGAAAATGAGACATAAGAAAATTGTTTCCCTTCACGGTACATTATATGGCATACATTTATCCTTCCAAGACCCCTTAGTGAAGCAGGCACTGCGTATAGGCATGGCTTGGCAGGACATTATGGCTAAGCCACAGAATCAGACTGTACATCCTGACCAGGGGCCAGGAGAGCCAACCAACTATAACAGGTATAACATTAATTTCAGGGGCTCCTGGGTGGCTCAGTTGTTAAGCATCTACCTTTGACTCAGGTCATGATTCCAGGGTCCTGGGATCGAGCCCTGCATTGGGCTCTCTGCTCACCAGGAAACCTATTTCTCCCTCTCCCACCGCCCCCACCGCCAGGACACCCCCCACCCCCGCCAACGCTTGTGTTCCCTCTCTCACTATGTCTCTCTCTGTGTGTCAAATAAATAAACAAAAGACTTTTTTTTTTTAAGATTTTATTTATTTAATTTGACAGAGAAAGAGAGACAGCGAGAGAAGGAACACAAGCAGGGAGAGTGGGGGAGGGAGAAGCCAGCTTCCCGCCGAGCAGAGAGCCCAATGCAGGGCTTGACCCCAGGACCCTGGGATCATGACCTGAGCTGAAGGCAGACACTTAAGGACTGAGCCACCCAGGTGCCCACAAAAAAGTCTTAACAAAAAAAAAAAAAAAAAAAAAGTAGAGTTTCAGAGTTAGCAGAACTTTAGACAACATCAAGCCCGGTCACACTTAATTCCTGATTTCCTCCTACAAAAACCCTCAGTTCTCGGTTGCCTTATTCAACACCTCCATTCGTGAGAAGTGGGCCATCATCTGACATAGCTTTGCACCAGGAGGAAAGCTGCGTGGGTTCTGTTCACCGCTACTCACTACTGTTTGGGGCTTAGAACATACTGTAGATGCTTAATAAATATTTTCTAAAATATTTTTTGATAAATATTTTTTAAACAAATAAACCCCGATTTTAAACAACTCTCATCTTTAGAAAATGCTGCCTTTTTTGGAAATAAAATGTGTCTTTCTTTCCTTCGTTTTGCTCTCTGGTCAGGTAAGAGCTCCCTCATCTGCATACCAGACCATGAGCCATTTAAAAAAGAGTTACCCTCCTCTAAGGCACCTGGCTCAGTCAGAAGAGCATGTGACTCTTGATTTCAGGGTCATAAGTTCGAACACCATGTTGGGTACAAAAATTACCAAAAAAAATAAATTCTAAAAAAAGGTTATCCTGTCCTTTCTTTTCTGGAATAAATAGCTTCCACCAATTCATTCTGCATTCCTCACATGATGTCATTTCAAGCCTTCTCTCTGTCCTGTTGTGTCTCTTCTGGATATGCTCTAGTTTATCACTGTTCCTCCAAAACTGTAATTCTCAGAAAAGAGTATAACACTCCCAGGTACAACCTGACTGCTTCAAGCACAGTTGGACAAACACTCCCTTCATTCTATTAGAACAGCTCAAGGACAAATTCACCTTTTTTTTTTCTTTCCTTTTTTTAAAGCAGTCACATCCCTTTGTGGACTCACATAGAGCTCACGGTCAAGGAGAAGTCTTACTTTGGAGCAGAAATTTTAGCACATCTAAACCTCAGAACAGATTGCCACAGGACACTAGTCACAGTGCCTTTGGTGAATGGTGCACATCATGGAAATGTGAGTGGAGGTGGTGGGCTGAGACCCTGCCCAGGCAGACCACATCAGTTCCCTTCTCTTGGATGATAAAAAGGCACTGAGTAAGCCATTCGCCCATCTTCTGTATCTCTTTGATGTAGGCTTACCAAATCCATCTTAGGAAAAAAATTCAAGGCCTGTAATTGCTGCCTAAGCACATTACCAACCAGGAGAACCTGTCAGGAGATGATTTGTTTTATACTGTAACTGGCATAAAGTTCAATGCAGATGTTGCTTAACAAGTGAATTCTGAAGTGAGAGAAAACAGGTAATTTCTAACGAACATTCTGGACACTCCCGTGAAGTCCTATTCTCCAGGTCATTATGGTGAAATTAGATTTTTTTTTTTTTAAGAAGTAATAGGAAGGCCATTCTGAGTATCTTTTTTCAAAACTTGATTATCTTGAATGCAAGCAAAACTAAAGTGTCTTCAACTCAAGCTCTCTATGGTTACTATTAATATGACTCTGTATGGTGGGTTGTTTTTTTTTTTTAAGATTTTCTTTATTTATTTGAGAAAGAGGAGAGCACACAAGCAGGGGGAAGATCAGATGATGGGGGAGAAGCAGGCTCTTCTGCCGAGCCTGATGCAGGGCTCGATCCCAGGACCCTGGAACTTGAACTAAAGGCAGACGCTTAAAGACTGAACCACCCAGGCCCCCTGTATTGTGGTTTTAAAGATGATTTTAGAGTTGCCATTTTTTGGCTTTTATTTGTTTATTTTTATATTTTTTAAATATTTTATTTACTTATTAGAGAGAAAGAAGGAGAAAGCACAAGCAGGGGCAGAGGGAGAAGCAGACCCCCCGCTGAGCAGGGAGCCTGATGTGGGACTTGATCCCAGGACCCTGGGACCACGGCTTTAGCCAAAGGCTTAACCAACTGAGCCACCCACGCACATGCTTTTTCTGCTTTTAAAAACTTTCTATAATTGGACTTTAGGCTTAAAACAGTTTGTCTAACTTTGCCTCATTAGTGGAAATGTGTGATGAACAGAAAAGATTCAGGAACCTTTGCTAAAAGTAAAATTAAAAATTGTTTTTCTTCTATCAAGTGGTTTGTTGCTGAGTTCCTTCCAACTTCCTTGCGAGGAAACAAACCGCTTATATTATGTTTATCTGAAGATATATTATAGGACTTGTGTAGATGCCGAGATATTTTCTGATTTGAGCACCTGGTGAAGCCCTTGGCTTTTGAGTTCTCCAAGTACTAAAGCGATAGAAGCAGTGCGGGATTTGCAAACATCCATTCTTTCTCCCGCACCACTGTATTTAACGACCTCCACAAGATCTCTTTCCTTTCCATCAAGTACCAGACCTCTGCCTCTGGGACAAGGTGAATGGTATCAAAGATGAAAGAAAGATATTAAATAAATGCAGATTATTTTATTGTATGGTTAGTGTGTCCAGAACCAATTTACAAAATAATATAGTTAAGAGGTCTCAGAAGTGGCTCTTCTCTCTCATTGCTACCACTATAGACAGTAGGTAAATGGAAAAGATGCCTATTGTAAAATGAACTAAGAATAAAAGAAAGCTCTTAAAATACAGTCCGATGTTTTACCACTGAACCAGGATCTGACGATATTCCTTTCTTTCCCCATTCCTTCCTTCCTTTCTTTCTTCATTTATTTTTTTCTTAGTCAAGGAAAGAAGAGGGGAGCCTATGAATACGCTCTCTCCTTACCTTCTAGTTATGCAAACTTAAAATATGAAGAACTAGTTAGGAAGTGGAGATTCTATTTCTTCGGAAGTTCCACAGCTGTTTTGGGCACCATCGCATGTTTATAACCTTTTCTCACAGATGTTACATTTTATGAAATCTGACTCATTAGGGTGGTACTAGTATCTTTAGATGGAAAGAAATCCCTGAGGGCTGGGTGATTACACAAGTCTGCTTCACTCAAAACCTGAAATATTTGAATAGAATATTTCCCGGAAAAAAAAAAGAATTGGCCATAATTAAATAAATCAGAGAGCAATGATTTTAAATTCTTTCTTTTTTTTTTTTTTTTTTTCTGGGAAGAATGAGGAAGGGACAGTGTTCTTGTTGGGGGAGGTTTCTGTTTTATTCGCAGAATGTTTCTAATTTGTGCAGGCTTTTCATTTTGGACCTTGGTCTCTAATTTTGTTTCAATGTGCAAAAAGCATTGACTAGAAGATATTTTTTGAATACCCACTCCCTGCAAAGCACCAGATTTGGTGCTGTTTGGAGGCAGGGAGAATAGTTAAAGAGCTAGAATACGTTGTCCAGCCATCTTGGTGCTTCTCGTAAAAGTTTAAAATTAAATGTCCCCTGTGTTTTTTAGAGGAGACCCGTGCGGTCCCAATAGGAAGGGGACTCATCCAAAGACGTGCAGGAGTGACACGCAGAACTAAGACTTAGAACCACTTGTAATTAGTTCTGAAACTTGTTCAACACACCCAGCTGCTCGGTTACCTGCGGACTTAGATGGGGTCAAGTGTTATCGCAGAGCCAACACTAGGATGAGGCAATTGACACAAAATTGTCACAAGTACCCCAAATCTCATTAATCAAAATGAATGTAAAACATCTGCTGGACAAAAACAAAACAAAACAAAACAAAACAAAAAAAACACCAAAATTTTAAGCAAAGTCAGGATACGGCCCTGCTCTTATATGACCCTGCCTCACTTGCCTTACCCTGATCTTGGGCCTTCATGCAATCTGACTCTTGGGGGAGCTAAGGGGACAAACAATAAAGAAATAATTCCCAAGTCTGGGATAATAGTAAATTATTATTATAATTGTAAGTTGTAGTGGGATCATTGAATATATAGAGTGAGATGCCCAGATGTTCAGAGATAGATCACAAAGTATCACAAAGTATTGAGGCAAAATGGCTCAGGTTTGTTTTATTTTTTATTTTATTAAGATTTTATTTATTTATTTGACAGACAGAGATCACAAGCAGGCAGAGAGGCAGGCAGAGAGAGAAGGGGAAGCAGGCTCCCCGCTGAGCAGAGAGCCCCATGCGAGGCTCGATCCCAGAACCCTGGGATCATGACCTGAGCCGAAGGCAGCTTTAACACACTGAGTCACCCAGGCGCCCCTCACGTTTTGTTTTTTTTTTTTTAAGATTTTATTTATTTATTTGTCAGAGAGAGTGTGCGTGAACGCACAAGCAGGAGGAGCAGCAGGCAGAGGGAGAAGCAGACTTCCTGCTGAGCAGGAAACCTTATGCAGGGCTCTATCCCAGGACCCTGGGATCATCAGCTGAGCAGAAAGCAAACCGCTTAACTGACTGAGCCACCCAGGCAACACAAATAAAATCTTTTAAAAGAGAAAAAAGAAAGAGACAAGAGCGTGGGAGAAACTCGAGATGTGACAGTGGATCATGCTAATCTCTAGGGAACACTGTGTCCATAATGAACCCGGTTCCCTTCAAAGGCTCTGGACAAAATGGAGCCTCGAGGGGAGGTTTGGTTGGAGGGCTTTGATCAGAAGTAGAAACTGGGTTAAAAGTTTTCTTCCCCGGGTGCCTTGGTGGCTCAGATGGTTAAGCATCTGCTTTGGGCTTAGGTCATGATCTCCAGGTCCTGGGATGGAGCCCCACGTCAGGTTTCCAGCTCAGCACGGTGTCTGATTCTCTCTCGCCTGCCTCTGCCTCTCTCCTGGCTTGTGCTCTCTCTGTCTCTCTCTCTCAAGTAATAAATAAATCTTAAAAAAAAAAAAATTTTCTTCCCCTTTTCTGTTTTCTTCTCTCTCATCCATGTCCTATGCCCGAAGTGGTAAGCTAGGACCTGGATATGTGTATACCATTTGAAAGTACCCTTGCTCTTAGGAAGCCAAGAAGAAATCCCAGTGAATCCAGGAGGAAAGGAGAAGCCTTTGGCAAATTCTGTCCTCCAGGTTCACGTATGGTCCAGTTCACCACGGCAGACCGCTGCTCCGGAGCAGTAAGAATATGCATTTGTCTGAATGTCCTCGCAAACCCAGCTGCCGGGAAGCTACATGGGAGGTGGTCTAGGGTCCTGGTCAGACAGTTTGGTTCTTCACTTTTTCCACATTTTGCAGAGACTTTAACAGCAGAGTCAGAACCAGCGCCAGGAATAGAATAGGTTCTGGGCAAACAGGGGCCTATGAAGCAGGATTAATACACCTCTGTGACCGGAGCTCAGAGTTACAATCTGTGCTCACAGGGGCGTCCTCTGGGCCAAGGGGTACGGGGGGCAGGTGGTGGGTGGTGAGGAAGTCCAACAAAGAGCCCAAGCAGCTCTCTTCTGTCATTCTCAGCTTCGTCCTAGCTAGGAGTGCTCATGTGTAGGGAAGAGGGCTTCATGTTTTGTTTCCTTTTGTTTTTTCATTTAACCACAGGGATAGCTCTAGTACAGGAAGGTCGAATTGTTCTCTAAGTAGGTATCATTCTCAGAATTTCTCCTGCAGGGACACCTGGGTGGCTCAGTGGGTTAAAGCCTCTGCCTTCGCCTCAGGTCCTGATCCCAGAGTCCTCGGATTGAGCCCCACATCGGGCTCTCTGCTCAGCGGGGAGCCTGCTTCCTCCTCTCTCTCTGCCTACTTGTGATCTCTGCCTGTCAAATAAATAAATAAAATCTAAAAAAAACAAAAAAACAAAAAAACAAAACTCTCTCCTGCTTGAGAAAGGCTTCTTGTGCCTTGGGTGCCTAAAGGTTAAGAGCATGCACATTCACATATTTGGATAAGAATTCGGACCATGCCAGGTTGCCAGCCAAATGGTTTTTTCCAAGTTTTGCAATGTTCCTCATCTTCAGTTTCCTAATCAAGTACATAGAAAATAAGGGCTCAAAAGTAATCTGAAAAAAAGTTGTCATAGATTCTTGCTCTTAGAAGATGAAGTTTAAGACCCCCTTCTCGCGTGCTTCCACGCTTTCTGGGGCCTCCCCATCCGGCAGCCAGCCTGTGCCCGAACCCCCCTCAGTGCCCACCCAATGTTATGCATCTGTTTGCTCAATTTGTTGGCTGCTGGTTTTTAACATTCTCCGTTTTGAACAGCTATAAATTCTTGTTTCTACTAAGCCAAAATTTTCCTGGCTGCAATGCCAACATTTTTTTTTTTTTTTTTTTTTTTTTTTTGCCATAGCTCCAACATGAGAAACACAGAGAATAAGTGTCTCACTTTTTCCTCATCTTTGAGTATCTGAAGACAGATATCAGACTCCTTCAGTGTTTTTTTCTTGCTGGTTTGCTTCAAACATGTCAACAAAGACATAACGTCAAGTCATTTCAGTCCCCTGAGTCCCTCCCTTACACTGCTTTTGCTTCCCAGTGGTCTTCTCCAAATCTGTTTGGACGACCTCAACAAACTACTCCTGACGCAGACTGACCATGACAAGGTAGCGGTGAGGCTGCCAGCTTTGTTTCCATTACCATAAAATAATCTTAAATGTTCATGATGAAAAGCTCGAAACCATCAAAAGAATGGTTCTGGCACTCAACTGTTTGATAGTGATCGATTGGCAAGATCTTCGACTTAGGCTTTGTTTTATCTTCTGTGACTACATTTCTGTGACCACACCCCCTCCCATGTCCTCCGAGGGCGGGAGAAAGGCAAACACATTGTCAGGAATAATCTTCCATGAATGGGAGGAAGTTCTAGAATTGTCGCCCTTCCCTCCACCCCGCACATTTTTGCTGCTGTGTTGAAAAAACATTACTCTTGCAACCAAAACAAGTTTCCCTTCCACCTCCTTGACCAAGTTCACTTACTACCTCTCAGAGGGATACACAGTATTGTTTTGTGAAGTGGCTACAAATTCAGTCTATTCTGCAAGTCCCTTGACTTCTGTTCCTTCCCCTTTAGGAGAATAGCCTCTCTCTCTCTCTCTTCTTCTTCTTCTTCTTTTTTATTTTCTTAAGATTTATTTATTTAGGAGAGAGAGCATGAGAACATGTGAGCAGGGCAGGGACAAAGGGAGAGACTCAAGCAGACTCCCCACTGAGAGCAGAGCCTGATGCAAGGCTCGATCTCAGGACACATGAGATCATGAGCTGAGTCGAAACCAAGAATCTGACCCTTAACCGACTGAGGCACCCAGGCACCCAGGCCTTCTCTTTCCTTAACAAAGGAAATGTCTTAGTATAAATTAAAATAAGACTCAAATGGCTGCCTATGCAGTTTTCACCCTAAATCGGCTATTCCCCCTTACACTTCTGTAAATGTCATGGACAAAATGTGATTGAGAAACAAGACATCTTCAGTCCGGGTAATGATGAAATAGAAAACAGGTACGCTATGGTAGCCTGCACGGCATTATACTGTGCGCCCCTGGCTTTTCAGAATTTAAACCATGAGTGGTGTCTACTTCTGAGGAGTCATGTAATCGGTGAAGTGCCCTGTTGTGACTCCTGCTTCCAGAATCCGTTCTTCAGGAGACATAACACTGTCAGAGACGTTAAAAACGATTAAAGCTTTAGTGTTGACCATTTGTATGAATGAAAATATTCAGAAAGTAAATTGGAAAAATTCGGATCTCCAGCAGTTGTGCGGTCATGCCCTACAAAAATAAAGTTACACAAGTCCTGTGCCATCAAGGTTTTCAAATTCAGTACCCACATCCCTTCTGCTAAAAAATTCCTTGAAAAATCTCTTTTCAAGGAAATGCTGATTTGGGGATTTCTCTTCGCTATGACCAAGGCTTTGAAACATACGTTATTGACAGTGGTGATTCTCCCAGACTCGGTAAAATATGGAAAGAAGTGAAATAAAGACCTAGACTATGTTGTGGTTCCTGGCTGGGTCAGTTGGTAGAATATGTGCGTCTTGATCGAAAATCTTATCTTGGTGCCATGAGTCTGAACCTCATGTTGGGCATAAAGCTTACATTTAAAAAGAAAGAAAAAAGTAAAAAGGCCTAGACCATATCCTTATTCAAAAGTAAATAAATAGCTTATTTAAAAGAGAGAAGTAAGAAGACTAAAATGCTCTAGAGTATTCCATTTTTACCATTCTTGGCCAGATATGGGGATAATAATGGTATCTGACGGCTAGACACAGGGACCCCCCCCAACTCAAACACTGTCAGAAGGCAGCATCTAACAATGTGTGAACCCCATACAGATTTAATCTTTTTAAAAATATGAAGCCCACAAAGCAAGTTTTTTAAAGAAAGAATTTAGTTATTTATTTGAGAGAGTGAGAGTGTGTGTGTGCACAAGCAGGTAGAAGAGAAGTAGACGCAGGCTCCCTGTTGAGCAGGGAGCTGGCTGTGGGGCTCGGATGTGGGGCTCAATCCCAGGATCCTAAGACCATGACCTGAGCTGAAGGCAGACACTTGACCAAGTGAGCCCCTAGGCCTCCCAAAGCAAAGCAAGTATTTATTTATACTTTTAAAAGTTACTTATTTAGGGGGTGCCTGGGTGGCTCAGTGGGTTGGGTCCTCTGCCTTCGGCTCAGGTCATGATCCTGGGTTCCTGGGATCGAGCCCTGCATCGGGCTCTCTCTCTTGTCAGGGAGCCTGCTTCCCCCCTTTTCTCTGCCTGCCTCTCTGCTTACTTGTGATCTCTGTCAAATAAATAAATAAAATCTTTTTTTTTTAAATTTTTTTAAAAAGTTATTTATTTAGGTAGTCTCTACTCCCAATGTGGACTTGAGCTCATGACCCCAAGACCAAGAGTGGCTTGCTCTCCTGATTGAGCCAGCCAGGCACCCCCAAAACAAATTTTTATTTTATTTTATTTTATTTTAAGGCAGAGGGAGAGAGGGAGGGAGAGAATCTTAAGCAGGCCCCCTGAAATCATGACTTGAGCCAAAATCAAGAGTCGAACACTTAACCAACTGAGGCACTCAGGTGCCCCTCTTCTCACACTGTTCATGAAGTAACACAAACAAGTCCTCTTCTATTCTACCTTCCCCGCTATCGTGTGCCGCATTTAGTCCTGAACTGGTAATAATCAATAATCAAATCATGAGTATGCTTTATGGGCAAGGTCCTGAATCAACCACTTTTTGAGGTTCTCCTTATGTGATGACTACAGCAATCCTACGAGTCAGTGCTATTACTACACTTACTTTACAAGCGAGGAAGTTGAGGATTTGAGGTAGGAGGCGATTTGTCCAAGAATCCACAGCCAGGAAGAGGTACGACTGGGATCTGATAACAGGCAGTGATTCCAGAGCCATGGACCACTTTATTGCTGTATATTTCAATTACACCTGTGTGTTCATTAGCTCAAAGTCTCGCAAACAAATTAAGCCTGAAGGTTGCTCCCTGACCCGAGGTTAATCATTCACTGTTCTCTCCCGGCAGTCCACAGAGCCATACAGATTGTACAAACCTGGACCGTAACTTCTGAGTGAAGCATTGGAACAACTGAAACGTAAGTAGGTGTTGACTTTGCAAATATGTGCTGGGTCCTGTTCAACTGTTCAAATGAAACCCGGGGTTTAGACTCCCAATCAGCCTGCAGGTGCCTTTTTTTTTTTTTTTTAAAGATTTTATTTATTTTATTTGACAGATAGAAATTACAAGTAGGCAGAGAGGCAGGTGGGGAGAGAGAGGAAGCAGGCTCTCTGCTGAGCGGAGAGCCCGATACGGGGCTCGATTCCGGGACCCTGGGATCATGACCTGAGCCGAAGGCAGAGGCTTAACCCACTGAGCCACCCAGGCGCCCCCTGCAGGTGCCTTTTAATGAAAAGACCTGGACCCCAACAGAGTGAAAAATAGGTATCATTTCATTACCACTTGATTCAGTTAGGAAGAACTTTCTCCCAACCCCATCGCCTTTAAAAGTGAATAAAACATGTGTATGCCTAAAATTAGTTAGCTTTCCTGAGGTTGATTTTAATGCCAATTCAATAAAAAAAGTTATTGTGAAGGTTATACTCAGTTTAGCTAAGCTTCCTGAAAGCGTCTATTAATTTCCTAGATGATATCCATCAAAGATATCTCCCTCATCTTTATTCTCACTCTTTATTCTAACTCTCATGCCTAAGGCCCTTCCATCTTTGGCTTCAGTCATGACAACATTTCCCTAAATCACTGCCAGATGATCTTTACAAAAACAAAGGTTCAATGGTGTCCCTCCCTGCTACAAACATTTTTATTTGCTCCCAACTGGCAATGGAATAAAATCCAAATACTTGAACATGACATTCAAGGGCTTCATTACCCGGCGCTCCCCTTTTTTTTGTTGCCTTTTTTTGAGCCAAACCAAAATACTTCCATCTTTCTAGTATGTCAAGGACTGTTGTTATTTATCTTAATGTCTGAAATTAAGTAATAAATGACATAGGAACTGTAGATAGGCAAGATGCTTTTCTATTAATGGATAAGTGATGCCAGGAGAAGCAATGTGACAGTCATGGTTGCATCCCCACCCAACCAGCAGGAAGCACCTGCTGGAACATTGAAACAATCCAAACTTTCGTTCTTTAAACCTCCTTTGCTTCCCTTGACCGAATCAACAGAGTATCTTTATAAGCATTGCTGTACTGTAATAGCTTCCAAGGAGAGGCTGTTCATCCAGAGGGCAGCAAAATATTCTGCTGGTGTCAAAGATCTTGAGAACAGTCTGGGGTGTGGTGTAGAGTTTATATTTGATAGCTAGTGGAAAATACTGAGCAATGCCTCCAAACACCCCCCCCCACACACACACACACATTCTTTAAAAAAACAAAACAAAACAAAAAACAACTCTCTTCTCTCTTCCCTAAGAAGACAGCCCTTGGAAATTCAAGTTTGCTGGGTCACGGATCTGTGGTTTTCACCAGATTTTCTCCATCATGTCTATCAATTCTTTCTCCTCATTTCTGTCATTCATTCTGAAGCTAAATACATGTTCCCTCAAGTTTCCACAAGGATCTCTCAAGAGGCACATTCAGCTCTTGAATTTTTTAACCACGGTTTATGGGGGAGCTCTACACAGGCAATCCTCATAGACAAAGATCAGCAACATCAAATCCTTCTCTCTGTTCCAAGTAGAGTGGAGACTACATTTTCTTAAGACTTCTGCAATTGTCCATAAAAATCCATCGAACTCCTCACTATGGAACTAAATGAAACCCTTCTGCATTCACCAAATGTTCTGCCAGAAGGAATCTTTGTGTTTTGTCAAGGTAGACAAACAAAATGTTTCCCTCTATAGCCGAGCCACATTTAAAAGTTTAAAAGTTGAAAGCCACCTTTAAAAGCTTAATGATACACATTTCTACCAGATGTCCTTCCCCAAAGTCATCTGGGTTTTGCAGACAATTTATCATCACACTTTCCACCAGGACTCTCGCAGTGAAATCTGTTTATTCAGAGACGGGTTTAGGCTTTACGATCTATTAAATCTGGATGGCTCAGAAACCAATTTATTTACTTTTAAAAACAGTTCTGTGCACCGGACTAGACATTTGCCACTCGAGTAGCCATAACCCAGGAATGTGATAACGTGAGTGTCCCCCCGAAATCTAAATCCCTGTGGTAAACAAACCTCTTCACATTCTTTGGAAACAAACCATACCTTTCAGGGACAGTGCTCTGACCTTTGCTCCACACCGGGGGCTTTTCACGCGTCTCTAACCTGGCCTGGGGGAGCTTGGTGTGTTCTCACACGGGGCACAGCCCAGTGCTTACTTAAGGGGCCCCTCAAAAGCGGTTACGGTCACGTATAGCTCTGTTAGTCTTCATCTCAGTCAGAATAATTGATTTGCCTTTCAGCAGCACATATGGTCTAAGACAAATACAGTAGCTCTTTCCTCTTTTCCGTCAAGTCTGAAAGTCTCATCCCGGCGTGGCGGTTGCGCTCCGCAAAGCACTTCCACATCACGAAAGCTCCATGAGGTCCCGATGGAAAGTCACTGCCGGCCAACGCGGATTGACTCTGCCTGTTTAATAAATGACAGGGTTTCCTTTAGGCCTGGGCTCAAGGACCTAATTCGCTTGTCATTCATCTTCATTTCGGGCGTCTGCCCAGCGAGGCTCACTTCTCTTGCCCAGATGTTTCTCTAGTTTCACCACGACGTCTGCTTTCTATCCTTCTCTCCCTTCTCCGAGCCATATGTGTATGTGTATATAAGCACGTATGTGTGTGTACTGTGTCCACATGATTAAACTGAGGACACACGTTCTCATGTTTTCTTTCTCTATCTCCTTTTTGCCCTTTTTCTCCTATCCCACCACAGATGAACAGATAAGTTTAACACAACACAATTGATGATACAGCAGAATATCAGTTTTCATAAGTTTAATAATTCATCTCTAAAAAAAAGTTAAAAAGTCATCTCTAGGGGCACCTGGGTGGCTCAGTAAGTTGAGCGTCCTACTTTGGGATTTTTGCTTAGGTCATATGATCTTGTGGGTCGTGAGACCAAGTCCTGTGTCAGACTCCGCGCTCAGCGCAAGTCTGCTTGTCCTTCTCCCTTTCCTTTGTCCTAACTTATAGCTCATCTGCTGTATTAATTGGTAGAAAGTTAAAGTGAGGGTCCCTGGAGAGGCCTCGAGTAGCCTTGAATCACAGTCGCCTCCCAGGGACCAAGGGGCAAGTCATCTGCAGAGGCCAATTCAGAGTTTCTATTTCTATTTTATTTTTTTTAAGATTTTATTTATTTATTTGACAGAGATGACAAGCAGGCAGAGAGGCAGGCAGTGAGCCTGATGTGGGGCTCGACCCCAGGACCCTGAGATCATGACCTGAGCTGAAGGCAAAGGCTTAACCCAGTGAGCCACCCGGGCGCCCCTATTTCCATTCTAATGCACAGCCTCCTCCTTCACTGTTAAAGGCTCAAACTTTTCAAGAGTTGGCTCACCCCAGGGGTCACAAGTCTGTGGACGGGCTGAATGTGGTCTGCAGCTGTTTTGTTCTGAAATAGTCGTTTAGAAACTGGAAGCTTTTCACATTAATAATATAGATATCCAGCCATTCTTCAAAGACTCTGGCAACACTAAGTCCTCACTTCCCGCATGGAAACAGTTGGCTAGGACGGAGGAGCTGCTGTCCACTGGGGGCGGCCCTCATGGTCCTCTGTTCCCTTGAATCCCGTTGTCTCCTCAGCCTGAACTACTGAACCTCTTATGGTTATCTGCCCCCAGGACACTTAAATGTGAAACAGAGGGCAGAGGATGTTTAGCCTCTGCCAAAAGAGTATAGGTCTAATATCAGCCCAACTCAAGGTCTGCTTCCCATTTCCTTATAAAGTAGGAGTCTTATCAGCTTACCATGGTCACTGCAAAACCCTCCTCATAGTTGGCCTCCATGGTGGAAAAGGGTATTCTTTAAATGACTCTTGCTGGGGTACAGAGATCTCCCTTACGAGGTCGGCTTCTTTCTCTTTCTGTTGTCCCCAGGGGAAGCTCCCCACTCTCTATCCCAGTAAGCTTCCTGAAGCCGTGGCCACTGGTAGGAAGAGCTCCTTCCTCAAGGGTTTCTCATGGCCTCTTCTCGCAGGACGTGGACACGGCCAGGGCTCCGCCACAGTGCTTAAAGGCAAGGCCCAGGGAAGCTAAGTGAGTTAGGGTACGGGTCTTGCTGCTTTAACAAAAGCCCCAAAGAATAGCAGGGCAAATATGTTCTCACTAAGTAATACAGAAGGAGGAAGTCCAGAGAGGTAGGGCAGCTGTGCTCAACGAGGGCTAAGGAGGGCCCAAGCTGCTTCTATCTTATGAAACAAATGTTTTCCTCATCCACACAGTGCGAGATAGCTCATGGCTGTATCTATACTCGAGCCAATGACAAGACAGAACAAGGGGTATCAGAGGGCCTTAGACTCTGGTACAGGAGACCCCAAGGCCCGGGAGTCATTTTTAACTCTTTTCGTTCACGTCGGATCCACTAAGAAACCTATTGATTCTGTCTTCGACGTATAAATTAGAGTTCAGTCTGTCCCTTTTTTTTTTTTTTTAAGACTTATTTACTTGAGATAGACAGGTAGACAGAGAGCATGTGCGTGAGTGGGGGGAAGGGCTGAGGGAAAGACTCTCAGGCAGATTCCCCACTGGGCACAGAGCCTGGCCAGGGGCTCAGTCCCACGACTCTGCGATCACGGCCTGATCAAGAGTCAGATGCTCAATGGACAGAGCCACCCAGGCGCCCCCAATTCAGGCCTTTCTCATCATTTCTGCTACCAACCTGGTCCCAGCCACCCCCATCTCCGCCTGGGATTATTCCAGTAATCTTGGAATCAGTCTCGCTGCTTCTACACTTGGGTGCCCCACCTCCGCCGTCACCACTACCCACAGCAGTCTCTTCTCAACATAACAGAAGGAGGGATTGTACGATAATAGAAACAGATTACTTTTCTCCTCTGCTCAAATTCCTTCAGGGGCATCCTGCTTCCCTTAGAGTGAAAACCAGAGTCCCTCAATGGCCTACAAATGTCTCCATATCTGACCTCTCACACACCCTTGCTGCTGCTTTTCTTCTACTCTTCCCCTTGTTCACAGTGCTCATCCTATTCGATACATACTGGTATCCTCACTATTTCTGGAATACTTAGACACACTTTGCCCTAAGGCACCGGCTGTTCCCTCTGCCTAGAGCCCTCCTGCCCGCAATATCCACATGACTAACTCCCTTACGTCGCTCTGACTGTGGTTGCTGGCCCCCCAGTGAGCCCTTCTCTGACCACCTTACTGAAAATTAGAACCTGCTCTCCTGTCCCTTTTATTCCGTTCCTCCCTCCCCCCGCCCCGTTTTTCTGCAGCACTTACCAGCTTTTAACACACTTTAACACGCTCTGTAATTTGCTTTTCTATTATGTTTATTTTTACTATCTCCTGCTAGACTCTAAAATCTAAAATGGAAGAAATAATTGTCTCATTTAGTGAAGAAGCACAATTAACTAGAATGGCGCCTGAGAAATGCAGGCACTTACGGAACATGTGCTAAATGAATGAGTGATTACGATTCAGAGGTGGCTGCCAGCTCCGGGTTCGTGCTGCGGGTGGGATTGAGCCCCTCCAAAAGGGTACGTTGACATCTAAGCCTTCGGCCTCTCACAGTGTGATGTTATTTGGAATTACGGTCTTTACAGAGGTGATCAAGTTAAAACAGGGTCATTAGGGTGAGTTGAAATCCACCAGGAATCCAGTAGGACACAAGTCCTTATGGAAGGGTGACATTTGGGCGCAGAGACGGACACGCAGGCAGAGCACCATGAGGCAGTGAAGGCGGGTATGAGGATCACATGTGTACAAGCCAAGAAAGGCCAAAGTTTGCTGGCAAATCACCAGAAGCTAGCACGGGACAGAGTCTCCCACAAAGACTTCCCTCTGACTTCCCACCTGACTTCAGACTTCTAGCCTCCAGACTGTGAGCCAGTCAATTCCTGTTACTAAGAAATTTCAAGTTTAGAGCGCTTTGTCACGTCAGCCCTATGAGACTAATATAGTTAGCCTCTAGGTAGGTGGGTAGGTGTGAGATCTGGAAACTCAATTAGATCCGGAGGTGCCTATAAACTAGAAAGCAGCATATAAACAAGCTGTGATAATTAGACGAGATCGGGCGCGTTCAGGGTGGTATGGCCGTATACACAAGCTGTGATAATTAAATGAGACTATGTCCTTAAAGGTTAACTGTACTTGTCCAAGGACTTGGGGGGACAGTTGCTGAATTCTGCCTTACTTCTCTCTTTTCTCCGTCCTACCCATATCCCTCACCACTGTCACCACACAAAAACATCTGCTCTAAGTCACAGGGGAATTCCTAGATTATATTTCCTGTGAAGGTTTCAGCTGGGCAGCATTCAGCAATTCTTGAAGATCTTTCTCCAAGCTTGAGCTAACTGGATCTTGTGTCTAATCACCGCATCTGCTCTCTGAAAGATTGGGGACCTCTCTGATACAGGGTTTTCTGTTTGAAGGGATTCTGAAATGGATGAACTAGATCACTCATCCTTGCGGTACCTTCCCCCCTACCAAAAGAAGAGAAAAGACTGGTGGCTGGTGTCCTTCGGCAGGCCCTGTGATCATTCTGGTCCAGCAGGGTCAGTAATGGCATTAGAAGGGGGAGGTTTCTGACTTTGGGGCAGGTTAATGGTTCTACTGTAATTCGGGGTCTTCCTTTGGCATTCTGTGCTTGGAGAATGAGGGTCCTTCTACTTACTGCTTAGGATTTTGTAAGGTGATTTAAACTGCCACCTAGGCCATTTGGCTTCAGAATTCCTAATAGCTTAAAAGGTCATAGGCAGGGGCGCCTGGGTGGCTCAGTGGGTTAAAGCCTCTGCCTTTGGCTCAGGTCATGATCCCTGGGTCCTGGGATCGAGCCCTACATCGGGCCCTCTGCTCAGGAGGGAGCCTGCTTCCCCCTTTCTCTCTACCTGCCTCTCTGCCTACTTGTGATCTCTGTCAAATAAATAAATAAAATCCGGGGCGCCTGGGTGGCTCAGTGGGTTAAGTCGCTGCCTTCGACTCAGGTCATGATCTCAGAGTCCTGGGATCGAGCCCCACATCGGGCTCTCTGCTCAGCAGGGAGCCTGCTTCCTCCTCTCTCTCTGCCTGCCTCTCTGCCTGCTTGTGATCTCTGTCTGTCAAATAAATAAATAAAATCTAAAAATAAATAAATAAATAAATAAAATCTTAAAAAAAAAAAAAAAAGGTCATAGGCATGAGGAGGGATGGGTGTCCCAGGTTACAGGCAGAAAACAGAGACATGGAGTTAGACACTGGCCTAGACAAAAACTTGATGTTGAGGATGGTCAGCCACCAGAAGCAGTGGACAGGGTAAGGTCCCAGACCTGCACGCAAAGGGCAGCAAGAAGGGAGCCAATTCTTGGTTGGTGGAGTAGGATACACGAAGGAAAAGACTCGGTGTCAAGAAAAAAAGCCAAGATCCTGGGGATAGAATTGTGAGTCAAGGTCAGAGAGATTCTAGCAATGACGGTGACTTAAGTAAGGGTGAACTCACCAACTCTCCTCTTACGTTTGGTTCTGAACAGGATTTGTAGCTGAACCGATCATTTAATCGGCCCATGTTAAGCGTCTGTGATATGTTAAGACTGTACTAGGCACCATGGGGATCAGAGATGACAGGCATCGTTCTCAAGGAGTTAAGAATTTGGTAGGGCAGGGGCGCCTGGGTGGCTCAGTGGGTTAAGCCGCTGCCTTCGGCTCAGGTCATGATCTCAGAGTCCTGGGATCGAGTCCCGCATCGGGCTCTCTGCTCGGCAGGGAGCCTGCTTCCCTCTCTCTCTCTGCCTGCCTCTCCATCTACTTGTGATTTCTCTCTGTCAAATAAATAAATAAAATTTAAAAAAAAATAAAGAATTTGGTAGGGCAGGGGCGCATGGGTGGCTCAGTGGGTTAAGCCTTTGCCTTCGGCTCAGCTCATGGTCTCAGGGTCCTGGGATCGAGCCCCACATCGGGCTCTCTGCTCAGCAGGGAGTCTGCTTCCTCCTCTCTCTCTGCCTGCCTCTCTGCCTACTTGTGATCTCTGTCATATAAATAAATAAAATCTTAAAAAAAAAAAAAAGAAAGAATTTGGTAGGGCAGAAATCAAAGATAAAACAATGACAATTTAGTGCATCGAGTACAATAAGAATACAGTGTCATCCAAAATCATAGTAACTAAGAGTCCGAGCTCTGGGTCCAGTAGATTTGAGTTCATATCCTGACTCTCCAGTTAAAGGTTGTGTGATCCTGTGCAAGTCACGAAGTTTCCTCAAACTTCAGTATCCTTTCTTGTAAGTGGGAATAATAGTACTACTTACCTTCTTTATAAGATTCTCATGAGGATCAAATCAGATAATTGATCAAATCAAATTATATAGGTGCCTGGCACCTAGATAATTCCCAATAACATTGACTTTTTAAAAGATAATAATAGTGATTATTAGTATAATTATCCAGGCAAAGATAATGTCAGAAAATGTTTCCAGGAAAAGGTGGCATTTAAGCTGAATATTGAAAAACAAAGAGAATGTGGCTGGGCCTGGATTTGGGAAGAGGCTAATGAATTGCTTTTATTTTTTAATTATGCCCTGCCAGGTTCCTCAAACACTTTGAGGTAGGATGATGAATTCAGTGTTAGTAGAATTGAATGTGAGATGTCTCTGAGCAACACTACATGTTTTGACCTTTTAATTTTACCCCTACTATAATCTCGTTTTTTAAAAAAGATTTTACTTATTTATTTGAGAGAGAGAGAGAGAAAGCAAGAGAGAGCATGGGAGCAGGGAGTTCCATGCACTCGGGTTCTATCCCAGGACCCTGGGATCATGATCTGAGCTGAAGGCAGAAGCTTAACGGACTGAGCCACCCAGGCTTCCTTATAATCCCATATCTTGTATGTTTGCCCCATTAATTATTACAGCTCCATGAAATGAATATAACTATTAATCTTCTTTCTTCTAGATTTTGAATACTAACAAACAGAAACAATACGAAATAAAATTGATGTAATTAAAATTGTACCCAGCGGGAGGGGGGCAGGCAGGGAGAGGATGGTGGGGTTATGGACATTGGGGACGTTGCTGTGAAGTGTGTAAACCTGGAGATTCACAGACCTGTACCCCTGGGGCTAATGATACATTATATGTTAATTAAAAAATAAAAAATTTTTTAAAACTAAAAAAATACAAACGTACCCAGTAAACTTTTTTTTAAATTGTAAAAATGACTTTTACCTCTTCTTAACCCAGAAAATCTGGTCCTGATAGGAAGGAGAAAAAAGATCACAAAAGAAAACTTAACTTTGGGTGAAATTATAATAGATAAATTTTGGTAGGGGCAAAAAGAAACAAAACTGATTGATAAATCATACTTTTGTTGTAAATGTGGAACATAATTAATCCAAAACAAAGGAATTTCAATGAGATATTTATTTATTTATTTATTTATTTATTTGAGATATATATTTAAATAAAATTTAGCCGCACTCTATAGGAAATTGATACAGAAATTAAATGGTCAGAGTCGATTTTACTCCAAGGGATACCTTTCAGTTGAAAAGTCTTCCACACTAATAGAATTTTTACTAACATGTTTGCCTTCATACACATAGAATCAAAACATCTGTGGGTGCAAAACAGTGTGTCAGAACCTCCAGTGCTTGCCTGTAACATCTGGAGGTGTGGATTGAAGAAGCATTTGGGACTCTTGTCTGGCTTAGAAAGTCAGGGTATAGGGTGCCTGGGTGGCTCAGTGGGTTAAAGCCTCTGCCTTTGGCTCTGGTCATGATCCCAGCATCCTAGGATCCAACCTCGCATCGGGCTTTCTGCTCACCTCGCATCGGGCTTTCTGCTCAGCAGGGAGCCTGCTTCCTCCTCTCTCTCTCTCTCTCTCTGCCTGCTTCTCTGCCTACTTGGGATCTCTGTCTGTCAAATAAATACATAAAATCTTTAAAAAAAAAAGAAAAGAAAAGAAAAAGAAAGTCAGGGTATAACTAAGGGCTTTGAAGTCATCACCACATAAGTATTCATTTAGAATACAAGTATTCTGTATCTTCCATAAAATAATAATGCAGAGTCAGAACCTAATCTATGCCTTCTGAATGTTAGATTCCTTTTTTTTTTTAAGATTTTATTTATTTGTTTGGCAGACAGAGATCACAAGTAGGCAGAGAGGCAGGCAGAGAGAGAGGAGGAAGCAGGCTCCCTGCTGAGCAGAGAGCCCAATTCGGGGCTCGATTCAGGACCCTGAGATCATGACCTGAGCCGAAGGCAGAGGCTTTAACCCATTGAGCCATCCAGGTGGCCCTGAATGTTAGATTCTCTCTAGTCAGGCCTACAAGCCTTATGGATAGAGGAATTGCACCTGTAGAGTCAATCATTTTAATTTAGCACTTACTGAATACTTTGCAAAAATGAGTTCTCACAGCTTTGAGAGTAACCAAAGCAAAACTGAAGTACCCCCAAGATTTGAATATCTAGAATATAATCACAGACCTTACCAACAATTATACTATTTCCATTCAGTTCATCAAATGAAATATTTCTATCCTAATGTTCCTTGTTCACCGAGCATTTCCTCTTTTAAGAATTGTTTTCTTTCTTTTTAAATTTGCTTCTATAGATATCCTCATTCTCCACTTGACAAGGTCATGGAAGATCTAGAGGAAACATTATTGGAAGAATTCGAGAACTACTCCTATAACCAGGAATATTACTCCTCAGAGTCCGATTTGGAGGAGGAAGCCCACCTGGGAGTTGCTCATTGGGTCTCACTGGTATTATACTGTTTAGCATTTATTCTGGGCATTCCAGGAAATGCCACTGTCATTTGGTTCACAGGATTCAAGTGGAAGAAGACAGTCACCACTCTCTGGTTCCTCAACCTGGCTATCGCAGATTTCATTTTTCTTCTCTTCCTACCTCTGTACATCTCCTATGTGGTCATGAATTTCCACTGGCCCTTCGGCATCTGGTTGTGCAAAGCCAATTCCTTCATTGCCCAGCTGAACATGTTTGCTAGTGTTTTTTTCCTAACGGTGATCAGCGTGGACCGTTACATCCACTTGATCCATCCTGTCGTATCCCATCGGCACCGAACCCTAAGGAACTCCCTGATTGTTGTTGTTTCCATTTGGTTTTTGGCTTCTCTAATGGGTGGTCCTGCCCTCTACTTTCGGGACACTCTGGAGTTCAATAACCACACTCTTTGCTATAACAATTTCCATGAGCGTGATCCTGACCTTACTTTGATGAGGCATCATGTTTTGACCTGGGTGAAATTTATTGTCGGGTACCTCTTCCCCTTGCTAGCAATGAGCATTTGCTACTTGTGTCTCATCTTCAAGGTGAAGAAGCGAAGCATCCTGGTCTCCAGTAAGCATTTCTGGACTATCCTAGCTGTGGTCCTGGCCTTTTTGATTTGCTGGACTCCTTATCACCTGTTTAACATTTGGGAGCTCACAATCCACCACAGTAGCTATTTCCACCAGGTGCTTCAGGCCGGCATCCCCCTCTCCACTGGCTTGGCATTCCTCAACAGCTGCTTGAACCCTATCCTTTATGTCCTCATTAGTAAGAAGTTCCAAACTCGCTTTCGGGCCTCAGTTGCTGAGATCCTAAAGCACACGCTGTGGGAGGTCAGCTGTTCCGGCACAGTGAGCGAACAGCTCAGGAACTCTGAGACCAAGAACTTGTGTCTGCTGGAAACAGCTCAGTGAGTTATCTGTAGAAGGCTTTTGCAGGGGGCCTGACACATGCTTTCAGATTATTTGGTTCCCAGGTATGGTAATAACCATCTCTTTTTGTTAAGCGGTTTGGTGGTTTTACATTTTTGTGTGGGTATGAAATGTAGGAAAGATCTTCATTTTTTTCCCCTGCAAATTAAATTATCTGTCATTCTTGCTAATTATACTGCAGTGGATTAGTCACCACTGTTGATGCAATATCAGCTATTATTTTTTTAATCTTCATGACTCTGAAGTCCTAGATCTTAATGTTAAATAGATGATTAATTCATTTCAGAAATGTTAACATATGTGCTTAAGTTCATTTTTATTTTGCACCGGTAACCTATGAGACATATTTTTGAAGTGCGACATGTACTTAATTTCTTTATTTCATGAAATCTATGTACATACATTTATAAATTAAACTAATAGTTGATTACAGTAGTTTAAAACGTTGTAAACCCTTCATGCTTAGTGAAGTGTCCCAAAATCTAGTCACTTAAAATGACAATTTATTGTCCTAACATCTCACAGTTCTGAGTCAGAAACTCAAGGCACAGAAGGGAGGTTCACCTCTCTCAGCCTCACAAGGTATGCAGCATGGGCTCGATTGGGATGTCCCAAATGACCGAGTTTTGGAACAGCTTGTCTCCTCTGCCCTACTGTCCCTTCTCTTCTTTGTCTTCACATGGCTCTTCCAGTATGGTAGCTCGGGGTAGCCAGACTTCTAACATGGCAGGTTAGGGCTCTAAGAGACTAAAGTGGGCATTTCTAGCCCTCTTAAAGCCTACACCCACCCCTGACACGGTATCACATCACTGTACTCTTTGGTCAAAGTAGTCCTCGTCCAGCTCAGGGTCAAGGGGAGGCCACGTAGACCCCACCTGCCAATGGGGATATGTTCCTATACCTAATCCCTCATGAAATCATTATAAATATCAAGATTCTTGGAAAATTCTGGGTAGGTGCAAGTATGTATCAGATGGCTGTAAACATAAAACACTGGCATCTAGATGGTGGATAGGCAAGCCCAATCTCAGAATGTTTTCAGAAAAAGAAAGCAAGTATGACATTGATATATTTCTACCTTCCATTCCTCTAACTGTGCACATGTAGACACCAGTACAAGAACAATAAAGTATGCCTTTAAGTCAGTAACCTCTTCAATTTTAAAAAGCATTTAATTTTCTGTAATGTCTTAATTTTATTTTGAAAGTTGGGAGGGGAGCCATGTTATTTATTGAATCCGTATCCTTTTTAAATTTCATCTCTCAGCTTCTGGAAATGCCAATCTTCGATCGCTTACTGGCTAGGTTCTTTACTAGTAGTCCATAGCAACAATCAGATCTGGTTTTAGAAATTATTCCTCAAAAATGCGTGGCATCGCTCGGCATGTCCCAAACTTTGCTCATCCCTGAATTTCATGGCTTCTGCCACACCCAGTATGGAGGGAAGGCAAGAGAGAAGGGCTCATTGCGTGTGTCTGTCCCTCCTTGACCAGGGTTTAAGAAATTCCACTCTGGGTTCCCCGTCACCCTCGAGGGATAGGCCCTGATTTCCCAGGATCGGGAGGATGGAAGACAAAAAGAGTATCTTGGGCTCATCCTGAGTTTGAGCAGATGGACAGATTCTCAGGGCTTTGGGGAAAGAGGAAGGCTGAGGACGCAGGCAGGGGATTAAGCAACCAAGGGCAGAAGGAAATGATGGAGCAGGTGGTGTTACCACCTAGGAAGCAAGAGATTACCGAAGGCCTATGAAAATATTTGAGATCTTAAAAATATATTGTTGGGGGACGCCTGGGTGGCTCAGTTGGTTGGACGACTGCCTTCGGCTCAGGTCAAGATCCCGGGGTTCCGGGATCGAGTCCCGCATCAGGCTCCCAGCTCTACAGGGAGTCTGCTTCTCTCTCTGACCTTCTCCTCACTCACGCTCTCTCTCACTGTCTCTCTCTCAAATAAATAAATAAAAATCTTTAAAAAAAAATATTGTTGGGTCTAGAATACAAAAAGGGAAACTTGAAAAGTCAAAATTAATAAATACTTAATCACATGTCTATAAAATACGTCTTTATGTCAATGAGTCAAATGAAATATTTCTTAGTTATATAAAAGCTTATACTTAATATGGACATTCAATATGTTTCAGTGTTTGATATGAGGAGTGAAGCTTCCAAAAATTTTTTTTTTAATTTAATTTTATTTTTTCAGTGTTCTAAGACAAAAAGAAAATGTTTTAAGGAAGGTCTACAAAGGTCTTTAAAAAAAATAATCTTATTTATTTCTTTGACAGAGAGAGAGCACAAGCAGGGGGAGAGGCAGGCAGAGGGAGAAGCAACTCCTTGCTGAGCAGAGAGCCCAACATGGGGCTCGATCCCAGGCCCCTGCTATGACCTGAGCCGAATTCAGACGCTTAACTGACTGAGCCACCCAAGGTCTACAAATCTTAAAGAAACTCTGGATTCATTTGAGAATCTAAGGAAGGTTATGAGTCCTTTCCTTAGAAACTTTTTTTTTTTTTTTTAATCAGTCTCCGCCCAAACTTGAAGCTTAAACTCACAACCTCAAGATCAAGACTCAAATCACATGCGACTGCCAGGCACCCCTCCCCTCCCTAGAAACGTACTTTTAAATAAAATGTCAGAGAGATCTTAGACCCTGGGCTAAAGACAAGTTTTAGTGGCTTTTAAAATAGCTGATAGTAGGGGGGCGCCTGGATGGCTCAGTCTGCCTCTGGCTCAAGTTATGATCCCAGAGTCCTGCTCAGTGGGAGGCCCACTTGTCCCTCTCCCACTCCCCCTGCTTGTGTTCCCTCTCTTGCTGTCTCTCTCTTAAATAAACAAAGATCTTTAAAAAAAAAAATAGCTGATAGTGGGGATGTCACAGAAATCTGTTAGTGGAAAGTTGCAGCCAGTACAAGTACTCCCCAGCAGGGACGGGAGTTAATGTTTTATTCTCAGTTTGAGGGAAGATCCCAAGAGTAGCATTGGGTCCAGGACTGGGGACTCCGAGGCTCCTCCCCCGACAGTTGGTTAGTGGGGCTTTCCAGGGGTCTCCTGAAGAAGAGCGGGATGAACGACTAAATAACAGGACCAAGAGGACCGAGGCTGGTAGAGCAGACAGCACTGGAGCAATTAGGGAAGGAGTGAGGGAACTCAGTGCCCAGTGGGCAGAAAAGTGAAGAACCCCAGGCTCCCAGGGACTGGGGAGCAGACTCGAGGAGACAAACCTGCCTCTTGAATGGAAAACAGCTCTTTGAAGGGGGCAAGTCCCAAGGCCTCCAGAGGCAGGAGATCTGGATTTGAACTAAGGCTCCCACACATCCTGGGTCTGTGTCCTTGGCTAAATTAATTCAGATTTCTAGACCCCGTCTGCAAAATGGGGATAACAATAGTGGTACGTGCTACACAGGGCTGTTGTGGAAATTAAAGGAGATGGCAGCAAAAGCATTTCGAGGGGTACTTGGCTCTAGAAACAACTTGACCAACCCTGGCTGGTATTAATCAGTGAAATTCTTGGCATCTTCCAACCTACTAATTGCTTACTAAATGTCAGCTCCTTTCCTCCTGTATCAACATAGGAAGAATAAGGGAGCTACACAGAAAAGCTTAAAACAAGATAGTTTATAAGTATGTATAAAAGACTATGTGCCTAGAGCTGTGAAGCAGAGTGAAAGCTTTCTCAGAAGATGTATTTGAAGTGCATCTTGAAGAATGGCCCCCATTTTCACAAGTGCAGGTGAGAAAAGAGGCTTTTTAGGTAGGTGACCCAGGAAGGGCAAACGTATGAAAGGAAAACAGGCTATGATCAGAAAAAATTGTTTAGAAATATAGTCCCAGGGGTGCCTGGGTGGCTCAGTGGGTTAAAGCCTCTGCCTTTGGCCCAGGTCATGATCTCAGGGTCCTGGGTTCGAGCCCCACATCAGGCTCTCTGCTCAGCAGGGAGCCTGCTTCCTCCTCTTTCTGCCTGCCTTTCTGCCTACTTGTGATCTCTGCCAAATAAATATATAAATAAATAAATCGTAAAAAAAAAAAAAAAAGAAAAGAAAAGAAAAAAGAAAAACAGTCCTATTTCCTTGGGACAGAATGAGGGTAGAAGATGCACAAGTTGGTGCCCAGCTTGAATAGTACTCCGTAGTTCCTCAATATTCTTACATATGGGCAGTTCTCTCGGGGGACGAATTTAAGAAGTCCATGAACATTTTCTTTTGATTTTTAATATACTGAAAGCTAGGCAGGCCAATGGCATTCCAAACAACAGATGTTCATTTGGGTCATTTCTTAAATGCATCTGTTACCATCGATACAGTGTGTGTAATGAGAAAATGTTTTTATCAGTTTTAATTCCATTTTAAATTTACCCATATGTGACTTTATCTTCTCACGTTCCCTAATTGAGGGCATGAAGCAAGGGTTACACTGATAAAATAGGATTAAATTGTCTAAAAGCGGGGATGAAGAACTTCTTTCATTCTATTGGCAACATCATTACCTGGCCAAGGGCCCGGGTTTCATTTCTCTCTCTCTAGGTGAATAATTGGGCAAATCATCTTTCAGAGTTCAGTTTCCTTACCCAAATGGGATAACAGTGTCAGCTTTGCTTATCTCATAGCTTATGTTGGTGTCCAAAAGCGAGGGATGCCTGGGTGGCTCAGTCAGCTAATCGGCTGCCTTCAGCTCAGTCATGATCCCAGAGTCCTAGGATCGAGTCCCACATCTGGATCCTTACTCAGCAGGGAGCCTGCTTCTCCCTCTGCCTCTGCCTGCCTGTGCTCACTCTCTGACAAACAAATAAATTTAAAAAAAATCTTTTTTAAAAAATGGACAATGTGTATGAGGCATGTATTTTTGTATTTTTTTACTTTTTTAGTCTAAGGACGATAACTGCCAAATTGGATTTGTTCGGGGGGCGGAGTGGGAGGGGCCACACAGAGATCCCAAAACATGAATGCAACTCCTATTGTATTTGTCTTTGCCCATAAGCTTATTTTTTTATAATAGGGAAAAACTCCAGCACTTTCTAACGTTGTTCTAGTCCGTCACTTTTTAATTATATTGTTTATAAAGTATTTCATTGAGTATATGTGCCATAATTTAGCCATTTCCGTTCATGCTCGGACTGTAACAATCCTTTTAGTCCCATGCTTCCATCCATAACACCTCCAGGTCAGAGCTATCGGCCTGTGTCATTTTCTGGCTCAGAAACCTACAAGGCTCCCCACCCCGCACACACACACACACACACACACACACACACACACTGCCCTTGAAGGAACCAGCCTGGATGTGCAACCTGGCCCCACCCCATCTAATCCCAAACAGACACAGCAAAATCCAGCCCAATTGATCTAGTCGCCTCGTAAATATCGCTTTGTCTATTCTTATTCCTGCCTTTTATCCCCTCTTGGAATACTTTTTTCTTTTCTTTCCTTTCTTTCTTTTCTTCTTTTTTTTCTTTTAACAAATTACCAGTCAAGGTCCACCCAGCTCAAGTCCCAACTTCTCCAAAAAATTTTTCTTCAATTCTAGCCTTCCCAAACCTTCTGAACTTTTGGATTACTTGCTTAATCACAAAAATGACTAATTTTTAACAATTTTATGTGTGTTCAAGCCACCTCCCTATTGTAATTTTCTTAACTCTTCTTTTGTATTTTTATAGCTTCTAATATGGTGATACTGAATGAATCATGTTTAATTCCCACACTGTTCTCACCCTTGTGTGAGGGATGCTAAATAATGAAAAATAAGTACAGTCTGAGTTACTGTAATCATTTATGGGCATACCAAAAAAAAAAAAAAGAAAGAAAGAAAAAGAAAAAGAAAAAACCTGGCCTCTTTTATCTTTTGTTAATACTCCAAAGTCAGAAGCAAACCAAAAAATCTCTCTTTCTTCATATCTACTCATGCCTTCTGAGCCCATTGGTTCAAAAACAGGTTATTTGGGATACAGGCTTACAAGCAAATGTGAGCATTGTTTATAACAGCAGAAAACTGAAAGCAATCTAAAGCTCCAATAGACTGGTTAAATAAGATATGAGACAATGGATTATGTAACTGTTAGAATACGAGAAAGCTTTATAAGTACTGCCATGGAATATTCAAGATATAATTTCCAAGACATCCTAGTCTATTTTTAAGGACAAAGTAAAAGGTGCAGAACAGTTTGAATTGTATGCTACAATTACTTCATGCATGTGCTCACACTAGGTCTGGAAATTGCTGAGAACCTGTTGATAATGGTTGCTTTTATGGAGCTAAACGGGAAGCCTGAGCAAGGGGGAAGAGGGGCGGGGAAGACACAGAGACTTCACTGTATAACCTCTCGTTTTGTACAATGTTACTGTTTTATCAATTTTTTAAATATAAAATGAAAATACACCACTAAATATATCTAGAGGAGGCTGTAGAATCAAGATTTTTAAAGTCATGTGCTTCATTTATCATTTTAAGATTTATAAGACAGCTGTGGTTTGAAATGACCATTCTAAATTTTTTAGCTCCTTTTACTTTGAACCACATTTTTAATCAACAGTTTTTATCATTTTTGTTAATACTTCCAGCTATCTGGTGCTCAATCCCTTTAACATGTCGATCATTGTGAGTAATTTGGGGCTGCTATTCACTAGTTGCTACATCTCGATCTTTCCATGGCAACATTTCCAGAACCCCGCTGCTCTGTTCTACAGAAAATGAAGTGCTGCCCTCTGCCGGCTTTCACGACGCTGACAACTGGAAAATTTCTTACGTTGGAAATACTGCTTAATTAAGATGATCATAGTTATAAGTACATACATACACCAATTAAATAAGTTTTATCTCAGATTTAAACAATTTCCCACATTTAAGGTACTCTCCCATATAAACAAAGTCTGATTGAGAGGAAAAAAATAGTACTGTCTGGTTTGGCTAGGAAAATTCTGACTTCAAACAAATCATTTGATCTCTTTGGTCTACAGATTAGAAACCACAAAATAAGACTTTTAGAAGTCAGTAATTCCTGGAGCGCCTGGATGGCTAAGCTGGTTAAGCATTTGACTCTTGATTTCAGCTCAGGCCTTGATCTCAGGGTCTTGAGTTCAAGATTTTTGTTGGGCTCCACACTTTGGTGTGGACCTACTCAAAAAACCAAAAAGCTGGCTTTGCCTACTTACCTGCAGCAAACCCATTATTGAAGTCTCTTCACCAATAGGTTCTGATATCCAAATCCAAGTAAAATGTCCCACTCAGTCCCCACCTCCACACCCTAGCCAGGTTTATGAACCATAGCCTGGGAACCAACTACCTTATAACCTTTCCATGACACAGTGCTACTCAAAAATCTCATTCCCCAAAACACAAACCAAGCTCTCTCCATCAGGGCACCTGGGTGGCTCAGTTGGTTAGCATCTACCTTCTGCTCAGGTCATCTCAGGGTTCTGGGACTGAACCCCAAGTGGGGCTCCCAGCTTAGTAGGAAGTCTACTTTCCCCTCTGCCCCTCCCCCTTACTTGTGATTTTTTTTTTCTTTTTCCCAGGTTTTATTTGCGAGAAGCCCACAGGCAGTGTGAGGGCCACCAAGAGATGCACACTCCCCATTGAGCAGCGAGCCTGATGCAGGGGCTCCATCCCAGGGCCTCCTCCCAAACCATTAAGTCCTGAGCTGAAGGCAGAGGCCCAACTGAGCCACCCAGAAGCCCCAATGGTTTTATCAAATTTGGGGAATCCTTTCTGTGACCTAACTTCCCTCCTCTGGGTTAGGTGTCCTTTAGTAAGATTGCACACCCCATTTCATAGATTGCTTTCAAGATGGATGTTTTTTTAAGAAAAAAAAATTTTTTTTAAGATTTTATTTGAGAGAGAGAGATCACAAGTAGACAGAGGCAGGCAGAGAAAGAGGGAAGCAGGCTCCACACTGAGCAGAGAGCCTGATGCAGGACTCGACCTGAGCTGAAGGCAGCGGCTTAACCCACTGAGCCACCCAGGCAACCCTAAGAAAAAATTTTTTTTAAAATATTTTGAGACAGCAGGAGAGGGAACACAAGCAGCGGTAATGGGAGATGGATGCAGGGCTAGATCCCAGGACCCCAGGATCCCAAAGGGGACCAAAGGCAGACGCTTAACCACTGAGCCACCCATAGGACCCTCTAGTGGGATTTTCATGTGATTTTTCATCCTGGAGTAACCCCCAACTTGGAAGACCATAGGTGACAACAAATTACTTCATTAGCCATTGGTCAATCTCAACACTCAACTCCCTTTTTGTCCAGTGTTTCATGAACTAGTCCAGTAAATAAAGGACATTCACTGTGTCCAGTTATCTTAAGCACTTTACATGTATTGACCCATTTCTCATCAAGGTACTCTGAACATTTCCATTGCAGAAAACCAGTCCAGGTATTACCTTGTTACTCCTTGCTAAAAGCCCAAGGTCTGAACCATTATAAATCTACAGGGCTAAAAATCTAGTTGAAAATTCTTAATCCAAAATTTCCGTAAGCGGAGCTTATCTGATTTCTTTTGAAAACAAAGCAAATATGGGGGGGGGGGGGGGGCTGAGTGGCTCAGCTGCTTAAGTGTCTGCCTTTGGCTCAGGTCATGATCCCAGGGTCCTGGGATGGAGCCCCACATCGGGCTCCCTGCTCAGCTGGAAGCCTGCTTCTTCCTCTCCCACTGCCCCCGGTTTGTGTTTCCTCTCTTGCTGTGTCTCTGCCAAGAAAAATCTTTAAAAAAAAAAGCAAATACGAAACTTGAAATGCTGTGGTACAAGTGGTACGTATCCTTGTGCATTGGGTACAGAAACTATACTGAGTCTATTTCCATGAATCTGTTTATAAAATCTACTCAACACCTACCTGTATTCATAGTTATTTGTGATAAATATTTTCCTCTTTGTTGGGATAAATATCTAACAATGTTGACACCCAAATTTATTTTTATGGATTGTACTGTCCACTGAATTTCTTCCCTCAAAATGGAAACCACCCTATGTAAGAGTCTAGAGCCAACAGTTGTCTTTTAAGCTTTTATTTAAGGGCAATGATCTATGATGTAGTTTTTAGATCTTATTAAAAGCAGCCACGTCCATGGACTGCACATAGTCCTCAAACGCAGTGATCCGCTCCTCCAGCATATCTGTTCCAACTTTATCATCTTCCACTACACACTGTATTTGAAGTTTTTTAATTCCATATCCCACTGGAACTAGTTTAGCTGAAAAGAACAAGAAAAGTCTTAGTTAGCACAGTCCTACTGATTGACAAACATTGTTAAGTGGCAACTTTCAGATGCCACTTTCAAAAAGCAAAAATTGAACTCACAAGAGCCCCAGACCAAGCCATCTGCCTGAATGCTTCGGACACACTCCTCTAGTTTTGCCATATCCGTCTCATCATCCCAGGGTTTCACATCTAGTAGTATGGAAGACTTGGCAACAAGTGCAGGTTCTAAGGAAAGGAACAGCCAGCATTATCCAGACACTGCTAACACCTGTAAAATCTTAATCTGTTTCCTAATGGATCATTTTCTCAGCCAAACAGAACTACAGAATACATCTTGTGTTTGTTACTCACATGCCCACTTTCTGTTGTGCTAAGAAAGAGGTGTTTTAATTGTATAACAGTTTCTGTCCCACAGAGGAATGCCACAACTGCTACCGGAAGAACAGCTGCAGACCAGTAGCTGTGGAAGTTTTAGGAAGAACCACCTATACAGGTTTTTAAATACGGACCTCGTCAACAAATGCAGAGGCAATTACTTTAGAAATCAAACTTCAAAAAAGATCACTCACATTATTCTGAAATAAAGTTAAAGCAGCACAAATTATAAAATGACCTACTTTTGGCTTTCTTTGACTCATACTGTGCAAGGCGTTCCTCTCTTAGCCTCTTTGCTTCCTCGCTTTCCTATAAAAAAAAAAATTAAGTACATTTCACAAAGTTGGTTGTGCCTCAGCTTATAGCTAGTGGAACCATCACAACAAAGACCAGCTTCATCAGAAAAAAGCAAATCCATCAGGGGCTCAGCCGAAAGATGGTGATTTGATTTTATTCATCATGTAACCAGTGAGAACTTAAAAAGTCAGGTAATAAAGTGGTGAAACCAGAATTCCAATCCAGGCAATTTCACCACAGAGCCTATGATTAAGCTCACTGATACACATATTAATTTGAGCCATACCTCCTCATCATCAGATCCAAAGAGATCAATGTCATCATCATCTTTACTATCTGTAGCTCCACTTCCTGTGGTGTCTTCCACATTGGCAGGGCCATACTTGCCCAAAGCTTTCTTCACTCCTGGAAGGCTTGAAAAAAAAAATTTAAGTTCAACCACCGCTAGGTCAGTATGCTCTTTTCTGAACAGCACATGAGAATGTGTTTCCATCACTCTTTACCAACAGATCCCTTTTGTACTAAGAATTTACCCTTAAATACTCCCAGGCAAATATTTTTCACGTTTAACTCCTCACCCAACAAGCATGAGGAGCACGTGAGACGTTACATTGGATACTCACTATGATTTACTCTTTCTGTATGAATATTTCTTTTTGAGATTTCATTAAGTATGCTCAGCTCCATTCTTAGTGAACGGGAGTCCACTTCCCCAAACTTCCACCCTTGCTGGCAGTTTCAGAAGAATGGCCAAGGACTGAGTGGAAGAGCCACCCTCTCACCCCAGAGGTGGGCCCCCCAGGTCAGGGTCCAGGCACACTGTCAGGGCACTGTGGGGAAAAGTTGAACTGCTGCTGTCCATGTGCTACCTGTTCTGTGAAAAAACGGGAGGTCTTCAGTCTCTCGGCCTTCTCAAGTCCCAAGGATAATTAAGCTCACAATATCCCAAACAAAACTAACGTAGCCTGGGTCCAATGCTGTCATGTGAAAACCCTGCGCTTAAGCGGAGAAAACGTTCTCTTCTCCAGATAAAGACAAAGGTGATTTTACCTGGCCTTTTCCTTCTCGTAAGACTTGATGTGATTATACCAACGGAGGGCATGATACAAGTCGGCAGGCGGGGGGCCGGAGACTGCTTCGAATACTGCCACGTCTGCTTGTGACGGCACATACCTGCCGAGGAGACCGAAATGGCACACGCCTTTAAGAGGACATCCACCACCACCAGCAAATAAATGACGAACGGCACCTCTGTCCAACTAGTTACTGCGAAATGGCCCATTTGGTACTGGGAAGCCTAAGCTGCTGTACTTATTTTTTTTTAAATAAGCTCAAGATCAGGGACCATGCATTTGGTGTTCCGCCCCACCCTGGGGATCCCCGCCACTTCGTGGACCTCAAAGTTTGCAGCATCTCACGAAGACCTACAGGCTTGCTTCCACACCCCGAGCGCTCGCGGGATAACCTGGGGGCATCACGTCCGGGGAAGGCAAGCACGTTTAACTCCTCGCCGCTCGCAGCCCGGCCGCCTTGCCCCGAGCGGCGGCAGAGGCCGCGCCACGTGGCCCGACCCCATCCCGGGCCCGTCCTCACCCCTCGATGTAGCTCTTGTCCGCGAGGTAGTCGTTGAGCACCTGGAGGCCGGCGGGGCTTTTCAGGTCTCCAAAACCCATGGCGTCGGCTGGTCCTAGGAACCGGGCGGCAACGAAAGAAAAGAGAAGAGGAGGGAGCCGCGGACCAGCGCTATGAGGAAGAAAAAAAAAGGGCCGCAAAAGGCCGGAAAAAGCCTTATATAGAGACGGAGGCGTTTCCCGCTGCCGCACCGGGTCGAAGGTTAAAGGTCAAAGTACGTTAAGAGCCTCATTCCTCCACGAAAAATTCGGGGGCTCTGAACTGAACGGCCCACCGATTGTCTGCGGGCCTCTTTGTGTTTGCAAATAAACTAATAAAAGGGATATTTCTTAAGTTAGTACCTCCGCGGCTCCGGAACACTACAGGAACCGCCCCTCGAAGCGCCGGAGATGACCGAAGACGCTCGGCCTCAGGCGCATAGCTACTTCCGGCGGAACTGCGGTTCCAAACTGTCTCCCCGCCCTCCGCCCCCGCTCGCTCTAGGCGGCTCGCCCTCCGCCCCGCCCCCTGTGCGGGCGACGGAAATTGCCGAACTCTTGCTGAACGGAAATTGTCGAATCCGGGGTTTCTAGTCCCTCCTGGCTTGCCGTTCTCCAGGCCCGGCGGGCGAGCTGAGCCGAGGCCGCCATATTGAGTAAGCAATCTGGCCTTTGAGGGGGCTGTTGCGGTACAGACAATTCTGTGGAGCGGCTTCGGCGGCTCCGAGGAGAAGGTGAGGCAGTGACTAGCGTGAGAAGACTGACATTCCTCTTGCCATAGGAGTTGATTTCTTGACGAGACTTTGGCCCAGGTGACTTATTCTACTCTTGTCCTTGACTAGACATCACGTCCCACCCCGCCTCTCCCGGAAGCCCCTAGGGCCGGCAGGTGAGGGCTGTTGGCCGTGGTCTCCGGTTTCTTGGAGCGGAAACCAAGTGGAGAACCTGGAGGCCCTGGGAGCGCTGGACCGGTGGCAGGCTTGTGGGTGACCTTCATTCTGCAGGGGAAATGCAGGACATTCCCCTTTGTGGAGCGGAGGCCGTTTTGTTCCCTGGGAGAGGACGTATGTCAAGTGACTTAGGCCTAAAGACTGAGCATTTCCCCCCCAAGTTAGGATGTCCTTGGTACAGTACACTGTTTGGCCCCTATTGCCTTAGCAACCATCCACACCTCTCTGTTGTTGTTTTGTTTTTTCCATTGAGTGCATTGGGCAGGATTTTTTATTCTTTTCCCTGGTGGGGAAACTGAAGAAATTGATGTTTAAGAAGTTTGCCCAAGGTCGCACTGCTAATGACCTAGCTACGTTGTTTAGCTGTTTTGGGATCTAATGGGGATCCATTAGATGGGATCCGTAGGTCGGACACGGCTCTGCTCCAGAACGATTTGAGGACATTGCAAATGTAGCTTGAACTGTTCCTGATGAATAAACACCCAAGTTGTTTCCTTGGAGAGTGTTCTTTTTTCCACCGAATTGCATGTGCATCGTTAAGCAGGGTGTTACAGGGCTGTCAGAGCACCTGCCCTTTTTAATTCCAGGGAAGTGGAAGTTTGAACTTCTATTATAAACGAGAAATGAGGCCACGAAGAAGAATGAAGTGGGTGATATGACTGGGGAGTAGTTAGGAAATTTTAAGATAGGCTGAGCAAGGAAAGCCTCCCTGAGGAATGTCTGTTAATCCCAAATTTCAAGGGCAAGAAGTCAGAAAGATCGGAAGGAAAAGCATTTCGGTCTGAGGCCACAGCCTGTGGGGAGAGGGGAGAAGCTGTGGGGACAGTGTGGAAGCTGGGAGACCTGTAGGTGGGCTATCGTAATAGTCCAGGATAGATGATGGTAGCATACAGTAGAGTGGTATACCTTGGAGGGAGAGAAGTGCATGGATGCAGGATGTACGGTGGGGAATGTGGAATAGTACGGTTCTCACACTAAAAAGTGTCCCTTCTGGTTTTAGAACTGTTTGGTCATTAACATTTTCCCATTTAAAGATGACTATTTCCATTCCTTTGTGATAGATAAATATGTGTAAAGTACGAATTGAAATTTTGTATAGCTGTCTTCTGTTGGAGCTATGGACTCTTCCCTTTGATGCTGGATTTTCAAGAGACAGCCTAGTTCTGGTTGATTTCCTAGCTAAAGTGGACAGTACTTTTAGATTGTATTGGAGACAAAATAATAGAAATTGTTTACATTGTTGTATGAAATATTGATTGTTGATTTTCAGTCTGTCATTGCACTGATTCAGCAAATTCAGATTTATCTTTATATCATCAATAGAATTTAGTAAGACAGATGCTACTCATTTTGGAACTTGGCGATAAGATTGTTTGGTGGTTATTTTTTTCAAGGGCTAGGTCTTCAGAAAAGGGAAATGACCAAATTACACCATTTTTCTTCAAGGAGCTTACAGTTCAGTAGGTACTAAAATTGACGACCAACTTGTAATTTAGTAGGTGGAATACTAAAGCTGTATACACAGTGTGTGCTGATGGTACAGGGGTAGTACAAAGGAAGAGGGTTTTTATTTTATTTTATTTTATTTTGGGGGGGGGAGAGGATTTTGAAACTGCTAGTACTGTCTGAACTGAATTTAGATTTAATTGACATGTATTGAACTACTACTACTAATGCATAGCCTAGGAAGTATTCTTTTCTTCCTTATCAATAGATAGAGAAGCAGAAACTCAATTTACCAAAAATCACTCACTTGTGGTTAATAGACTTCATGTCTGCAAATTTAGAATCACAAGTTCTGAATTAATGAAAGTTATGAATTAACTAAAGTCTGATTTAATGACATTTTCTGTTATACCTCTTCTGTAATAGGTAACTGAAACTTCATACTTAAATCTTAGGTGTATGGACTGTCTTCCACTTTCTGCCTTTGAAAGTCATTATGTTGAGACATTCTGATCCCATAATTTCCTTTTTTTAGACTTTCTAAGTGAAAAATTATAATTCAGATGCTTAGTCCATTTGATCGAGTGAATAGACAAAAAGCTCAGTGCTTAGATCTTATGACCAAGTGAATGGATAAAAACTCTAAAAGTTCAGATAGCTTTTCTCTTTGCTTGTGTATATCTTTAATTGGTGTTATTTATGTAATTCACTGCCATTTCTTTTAGTAATTTAGCAAATGTTTATTATAGGAGACTGTCCTGTGCATTGTAGGATGTTTAACAGAACCCTGGCCTCTACCGAGTAGAGGCCAGTAGCTTTCCCCCAGTTGTGACAGCAGTGTCCAAATGTTGACACGTGTTCCATGGGAAGCAAAACTGTCCCTGGTCGAAAACCACTGTTTTAGAGCTGACTATGTACCAGCCTTGGAAATAGGCCCTAAAGATGGAAAAATTTAAGCAGTTCATAATTCGGTGAGGGTAGAACAGACATATAATTGCAAATCCGCAAGATAAATGTACTAAGCACAGAAAATGGCACTCCAGATGCTTAAAAGGCTTGAACTTGTGAGCCAGCTCAGAATCTCAGGAGCATTTAGGAGATCACTGCATAGCACATAGAAAGTTAGAGTGAGTATTGGCAGGAAACGAAGGCAGGAAGGTAGACGTCATTTTACAGAGTATTAATGCTAAGTTCACTGTTGTTCTTTGAGTTTATTTTACTCCATAGTGTTTTATATTTGGTCATCTGTTGATAGTTAGAAACAACACAGAACTGCCCTTTACATAGATTTTTACACTAGCCACTCCTTCTTAGCTCTTTGGGATTGTACTTGGGCAATTGATTGTACTCAGTTATCTCCTGAGACTGGGTATTCTCATCTCTAGAATTTGAGGGGAAAAATCAGGGCTCATGAATGTTCAATGTAATAATGTTTGTGAAGTGTTTAAAACCTATGAACTATTACCAAAAAGTTTGTGATTAGGGTTTTATTTTTTCCTATGATAATATAACTCTTCTTTGTTTTATTCTTAGCAATATGTTAAGGATACCTCTAAGAAGGGCCTTAGTAGGCCTTTCTAATAAGTCTTCCAAAGGATGTGGTGAGTATTTTTTTTTTTTTTGCACTTGTGGGTACTAGCCTTTTATCTCTGTAAATTCATTGGTTTATGGAATGTTTCTTGAAAGACCCTAAACTGTAATTTAAGAAAAATAGAAATAAATGATCCTAGTCGAATAAAATGATTTTAAGATTTATTTATATATTTTAGAGAGAAAGAGCACACAAGCAGGGTGAGGGGCAAAGGGAAAGAATTTGAAGTAGACTCCCCACTGAGCAGGAAGCCTGACACAGGGGTCGATCTCACAATCCTGAGATCATGACCTGAGCTAAAATCCAAGAGTAGGCCACTTAACTGACTAAGCCACCCAGGCACCCCTAGAGTAATTTTTAAAATACAACTAAATAGTTTATAGAAGGTGTCATGAAATAGAAAGTAGTAGGAACTGCCTATCAGTGCCAGAATGGAAAAATCAGTTATGCTGCTTTTGAAAAATGGTATTTCCATGAACATATTTTTAGTGGTATTAAGTTTCAAGTTAAACTACCACTAAAAGTGGATAGCCATATTCTAGCTGGTATTCAGGATTGGAAAAGCTTTTGTCTAATTCTTTATTTCATAGGTTTGCATCTAGAGAAGTAGAAGGGAATAGTATAAAATGAGGAAAATATTTAGGCTTGTAGGTTAGAGTTAATCCACTATCCTTTGCTATAATAAATTTAACTGTTAATTTATTTCTCATCTCAATATTTTTCATGGTCAGTTCGAACAACTGCCACAGCAGCAAGCAACTTAATTGAAGTATTTGTTGATGGTCAGTCTGTTATGGTGGAACCAGGAACTACCGTCCTCCAAGTAGGTATATGTTCTAATTCTTTATTTTTGCATATGTTCTGGTTTTTAAGGACTGTCAATTTGCTCCCTTTATACCATTTATCTACTTCTAAAAATTTTAAGATTCCTTGATAAATGCTCATAAAAGAACTATAGATAGTAAAATTATATGAAAATAAATTGGATTTAAAATCTTGGCATTTCAAAGTGAGCTATCATTTATCTGTTTCTGACTTTCTTAGTATAGTAAATTGTTTGACTTCTGTTTTCCAAGTAAATACCTACTAGAAATTTGAAGTTACCAAATATAAATTATAAATTAATATGGGTAAGTTTGGGAAAAAGGTAATCTTTGTTGTGAACCTGCTTGATGCTTTTCACTTCATGTAACTTATCAATTTTTAGTAATATTTCCAAGAATGTGTCCTATAAAGCAGGTAAATGAAAGGTAGTCTGTTCTTGAATTTATGCCTGGAATATGTAATTTTTCCAGATTCCTTCAGAACTAACAGAGTTGGTCATGGAGAAGTGATGCTTCATTCCATCTGCGAGTTATCGAAAGCTGAAATGCTCTTTATTCATGTTAGCAGTCATTTCTAGTCTATCTGCCAAGCACAGACATGCGGTGGAGAGTATTTTTGCCAGGTACAGGAGGTGATAGAAAGAGATGTTAGGGGTATCTCAGATGATCCCTGAGGAGATTTTAAAGGCTAAGTAAGTGTTTATATTTGGACAAAAGCTTCAAATGGTTGGTATTGTTGGGACAGAAGGTATATGTAGAAGATAACAGGATCTCATATTACTCTGATAGAGAGGTCCAGTCATGAAAGAAGATATGTGTCATGCTGCAGAGCTTAGAGTTTGACCTGTCAGCGGTTTGCATGGCAGTTAAGCAGTGTGACAGTGACTATAGAGGATGCTGGTTTGGAGAATAACAGGACTAGTGTGAGAGACAAAGGAAGAAGTATGTTGCATTAGTAGAGCAGAAAATGAAAGGCCTAAAATAGATAGTAGCAATGGGAATGAAAGTAAGAGGATAGATTCAGGGAGAGTAAGATACAGGCCTTTGGGAACAGTGAAGAGCAGGGAAATTTTTGTAGTTTCTGGCTTTGTTAGCTTATTTGGGGATGTATCATAGGAGACAGAAATAGGTTGAATTTTAGCTATCTATAGAGCATACACATGTGCATGCCTATTTAAGTCTAAAGCTTAGAGGAGTGGTGGACTCCAGGGCTACACGTGAGGGTTTAGATAGAATCATCATCTGGAATGTGGGCTCATATAAAGGTTGGGACCAGATCTTGCTTGTTACTTCCTATACCCTCTGTATCTAGCACACAGGAAGACTCAGTGCATTTTTGCTAAGTAGTTGAAACATTGGCATTTGAGGAAACTGCTTTAAGGTAAGGGCTGAAGATGGAAGAACTAACTCCAGGGGAAATTTGAATAGGTTTGTAGGCCTTAAGAGGAAAGAGTGATAACTAGGAGAGCTGGGCTAATCCCCCTTAGTAGGTAAATGGGAACTGAGGAGAGTGTCAATGACAGTGGGAGTATGAGTCCTAGGGAGGGAATATGGAGCCAATATAGAAGCAGATCATAGCCAACTAGACAGTGTGAGTTGAAGTCTAATCCAAAGGGGGAGACCCAAGCAAAGAAGAAATCCCAGTATGAAACCACTGGGACAGAGTTTGAAGGAGTGTCTTTGTAGTCAGCAGTTCAGAATGGAAAGGGGGAGTCAAACCTTCAGCACAGTCTGAGACGTTGGTTCATTTCGTTTCTTCCACATAAGGTATAGGTATGCTGAGGATTCTTAAGCAGCTCAAGAGTAGATAGGGGTAGTAATCAAGAACAAAGAAGGAGGGAAATCTGTTCAGGATTGGAGTAAGAATGAAGGAAGGTATAGATATTTATAGATAGGTGTAATAAGGTAGGTGGGGATGACTTTTTTCTTCTTCTGTGTTTTAGGCAAGAAAGGGATGAGGTTAGGTTGTCCTAATACAAAAAAATGTTTACTTTGTCTTCTAGGCTTGTGAGAAGGTTGGCATGCAGATCCCTCGGTTCTGTTATCATGAAAGATTGTCTGTTGCTGGAAACTGCAGGATGTGCCTGGTTGAAATTGAGAAAGCTCCTAAGGTACTTGATACCTAAAATTCCACACCATGCTGTAGAAGGTAGAAAACTTTAAATCTTGCAGCAAACTTTATTTAGAATCATTACTGTAGTGTTTAATTGTTTCTAGAAATTTATTTTTTTGTGTGCAGTTAAGTCTGTTCATTTCAAAACTGGAAAAGCATTGATGAAAGTGCTTTATAAATGCAAGCACTATATAAATGTAATAGATTTGGAAATTAAAGGTGACTTCTTACACCTAACAGTATTTCCACGTGATAAGACACACAGCTAGGATGCGGAATTGCCAAGCATCATGTTGAAAGCTCTTCTGCTGTTCCATTTTCACTAGAGGAGGATTGTAATGAAGAGGTTCACTTTCAGTTTAATTCATTTTTCCTCATATAGTTTTAATTCAGTAGTACATGCTAATCAAGACAGTTATTTGATGTTCTGTTTCAGAGTCTAAAGTTGCTTTAACTATGAGAATAGAATTTAGAAGTATGATATCTTATTTTTTTCTAAGAGAAAGAGTCAGGTTATCATATTGTGAATATGAAAACTGGAAAATTATGTCTTAAAAAATACTGTACTTTGTTTCTCTTTAGATGGATGACTTGATCTTTTCATATGTTGGGTTGCTTATAAATACGAGAACTGAAAGATTTTTCCATTGAAATTGCAGGTTGTAGCTGCTTGTGCCATGCCAGTAATGAAAGGTTGGAATATCCTGACAAACTCAGAGAAATCAAAGAAAGCCAGGTACTTTAGTGCTACTTAGCATAGTAACTTTTCTTAGAGCAGAAAATTGCTCATTTCAGTATTTAGACCACTCCTAGATGAGGAACTCAGTAGCAAGCTCTGAAAAAGTTGGCATGTTCAGCTCAGGGGAGCAGTGGAAGTAAGTACACATTGAGGAGGTGAAGTCAGGTGTTTATGGTTTTGAGCCTAGAATGGAATTAGCACTAAAAGCTCTTTTTCAGTAACTTGTGATGAATAGTGAATCTGGGGCTTACTGAACTGAGATTATTTCAGTAACATATTACTATACTGTACAGGCACTGTTACTTGTTTTTTGCTGTGCATTTATTTGTGTGTTTGTTTTTGTTTTGAATGTGAATGTTTTCTGAAGATCATTTAGCAATTTTTGGTAATTTTGTATTGTTAAAAGTTACAATTTTCTAGATTCTATAATGATATTTTATTCATAGATTTCTATAAACATTTTTTTAGATCATGTGTCTAATACTAGAATGATGGTTGCATTGGCATTTCTGATAATAAGTGTAAAATTAATGCTCTGTGAAAGGATACATCTCTGGAGGTTATCTAGATAGCCTATTTCCAAACCATTTTGAGTGCCAAAAATTTATATCGTTTTATATATTAAAATTATCCATACAGAGAAGGTGTGATGGAGTTCTTGCTAGCAAATCACCCACTGGACTGTCCTATTTGTGACCAGGGAGGTGAATGTGATCTGCAGGTATGTAGTCTAACTTCATAAATCGTTTTTGGCTGCTTCAAGTTTTAATTTTACTAGCAGCATTAAACTAATTTTCCTAATCTACTTAAGGACCAGTCCATGATGTTCGGAAGTGATAGGAGCCGATTTTTAGAAGGGAAACGGGCTGTGGAGGACAAGAACATTGGGCCATTAGTAAAGACCATCATGACTAGATGTATACAGTGTACTCGCTGCATCAGGTAATTTTTTCCTCCTCTCTTCTGGAATATCATTCACATACTTACCTAATACTCACAAATTTGGTGGAATAACAACACTGGAAGAAAGGGCAACTTTTTTTGGTTATAGGAAAGGGATGTTTTTATCGTTGTCTGCACAAACCAATAAAATGAAATTTTTCACTTTTAGTGAATATCAGCTTCTGCTGAATTTACAAATCAAAATCTATAAGCATTAACTCTGTGATAACTTATTGAGCTACACATGATTTGTGTCATTTTCTGTATGTGTGTTACATTGCAATTAACTTACAAGCGAACATTTATTGAACTCTTTATTCAAGGACTATGTTCACCATTGAAAATATATTCATGTCTTTTTAGTGTTTTGAAAATAATTATTTCTTTGGGAGCATAGTTAGGAAAGGAGATAATTTTGCTGGATTTGACCATTTGACAGTACATTTTTATCTTGCAGGTTTGCAAGTGAAATTGCAGGAGTAGATGATTTGGGAACAACAGGCAGAGGAAATGATATGCAAGTTGGCACATATGTTGAAAAGATGTTCATGTCTGAGCTCTCTGGAAATATCATTGATATCTGCCCTGTAGGTGCCCTGACCTCTAAGCCCTATGCTTTTACTGCCCGCCCTTGGGAAACAAGGTATACATTGTTGTGTTTTTTGACAGTTTGTTTTCTGTCCTTTAGTTGACTGCTGTTGAAAAAAATTGAAGATTCGTGTTCTTGGTGTATTCTAATTGTTTTGGTCTGCTAAGTTTTTAGGTATTTGCTTTAAGTTAAATCCTCTTACTGGAAAGTAAGATAGATTAAAGGATAGGATGAACCTGTGCAAATTAATTACAATTTTCTTGGAAATTAATTCCAAAGTACTTAACCATATAATTATTTTAGTCACTTGTATTTCCAAAGAGTAAAATTGTCTTGATTTTTTAAGATTTATAATCTCCTCTCATTGTATATTAAGTTTTCAACCATGTGGATATATCATACTTTATTTTGTTAGTTCCTATTATCAGGCATTTAGTTTGTTTCTGTATAGTTGTAAACCTGTGATATAAATTGTTATTGGGATGCCTGAGGTAGCTCAGTCACTTAAGTATCTAACTCTTGGTTTTGGCTCAGGTCATGATCTGAGTCATGAAATCAAGCCCCACATATAGCTCTGTGCTCAGCACAAGAGTCCACTTCAGATTCTCTCCCTCTCCCCCCAGCTTATACACTTTCTTTCTCTCTCTCTCTCTCTCTCTGTCTCTCAAGTGAATTAATAATAAAATATTTTTAAAAAATTGTTACAAATGAATTTTTTTCTTGTATATCTGAATCTTCTTACTAAACCGGGAAATGGAGTAGGTAGTTGCAATAAGTTTGAGGGTTTTTATTTTTTTATTATTATTATTTTTTAAGATTTTATTTATTTATTTGACACAGAGAGAGAGATAACAAGTAGGCAGAGAGGCAGGCAGAGAAAGAGGAGGAATCGGGCTCCCTGCTGAGCAGAGAGCCCGATGTGGGGCTCCATCCCAGGACCCTGGGACCATGACCTGAGCTGAGGCTCAGAGGCTTTAACCCACTGAGCCACCCAGGCACCCCAGGTGTATTTTTAAGGTTCTAGAAACATATCATTAAATTGCCCTCCCATTTTTAAACTTCCACCAGAATATATGGGAGTTTTTTACAGTTCTAGGTTTTAAACCATATATATATGTATAAAAAGGATTTGGGTGATAAGGCACAGTGCATAGCTGAGATGACGTAAGTAGAGATTTTTCTGTTTTTCTTCTGAGACTCCCATAATGCAGGCAGAGAAGCTTCCATCTCCACAGCTTACCTCAGCCTTGCAGAACCTGTTCAAGGTGGTGGGGAAGGGGATGAGAACAGGCCCCAATTCACATCACCACTGATTTCCAGCCTTTTTACTTGAAGTTCAGTAGTTTTTCCCTGCATAAAAGCTTCTTGTGATGGTGTGTCCCTTTTTGTTAGATTTCCAAAGTGGTTATCTTTGCTAATTTTGTCCAACTTTATTTTTGCTTTTTTGAGGGGAGGATTTGTCAGTCTTTTTTAATCAGCCATAACCAGAAATCTTACCTTCTTGCTATTTATTTTGATAATCATATTTCCCAGATTTGGCCACTTAGAACCCTTACCATTGGCTTTTATATTAGTTAACAGTCTCTAAAGCTTTATTTATGTTTTAAGATTTTATTTATGGAGAGAGCTTGCAATCTCATGCATGTGCAGTTGCGGGGAGGAGCATAGGGAGGGCAGACTTTGCACGCCACACAGGGCTTGATCTCGCTACCTTGAGGTCATGACCTGAGTCGAAATCAACAGTCAGACGCCTAGGTGTCCCTAAAGCTTTATTTTTACAGTAGGAATTTGTGTGAAGTAGACAGATATGAGGATATTTTTATTTTATTGCAATTTCTCTGGGTGCCATTATTTTTAGAAATTCAGAAAGGCAAGTCATTGTAAAATTTTTTGTTTTGGATATATCAGATAGCAGAAAATCAGCATAGTAAATACATCTGCTTATTTTCTCAGAAAGACGGAATCCATTGATGTCATGGATGCAGTTGGAAGTAATATTGTGGTAAGCACAAGGACAGGAGAGGTGATGAGGATTTTGCCAAGGATGCACGAGGACATCAATGAAGAGTGGATCTCTGATAAAACCAGGTATATGCGGCATTGTTTTCCTTAACATTTGCACTTGAGTTGAAGTATATTTTATGGTAATTTTAATTTTAAAATAGTTTTTATACTTGCAAATTAGTTAATAAATATAGACTATTGAAAAATCTAGACTGTTAATATGGAGAATTGGAGAAAATTAACAGTAGTCTAGGTATATCGCTGGCTTTCATATTAACTGACAAATACCCATCCTGCAATTTTGAAGTGGATTAAGGTACTTAATCTATTCTAATTTGTTCATTAGAGAAAAGCTCATGTAAGTTAGAGCTTGTACATCATAATTTTGATAAAATATCTAAAAGTATTCAGGTTTTTTTTTTTTTTTTTAAAGATTTTATTTATTTATTTGATAGAGAGAGATCACAAGTAGATGAAGAGGCAGGCAGAGAGAGAGAGAGAGAGGGAAGCAGGCTCCCTGCTGAACAGAGAGCCCGATGCGGGACTCGATCCCAGGACCCTGAGATCATGACCTGAGCCGAAGGCAGCGGCTTAACCCACTGAGCCACCCAGGCGCCCAAGTATTCAGGTTTTATAAATAAAAATGACTTTGCTTCTTCAGCTATCAGATTTTTTTGTGTTGTAATTTCAGTTAGCTGAAAACAGCTTACAAGAACTCAAACTCTTTAGATGATGTTTTAGTTTTGGATGATGTTCATAAAATATTTATTCATCTTCCAAAAACCGGGATAATTATTTGTATCCAAGTGTTCATCAGTCTCTTTGACACTATAACTGGTACAGTGTTTAAATAGCATTTTTTTTAGATTTTTAAACTTGAAAACTAGTTGCCTCTTCAGCAGGATTCCACAAATGGTGTAATTTCTGTTATTTAGATTTGCCTATGATGGGCTAAAACGTCAAAGACTTACGGAGCCGATGGTCAGAAATGAAAAGGGGCTTTTAACCTATACCTCCTGGGAGGATGCACTCTCTCGTGTAGCTGGAATGGTAAAAAATTGAAGTTTAGAATAAATAGTATTTGTGATTTTCAAGGAACATCTTTGTAGCAAAGTGGGGAATGTGTGTCTCTTCATTTTTTCTTGTCATGATTGCCTTTCATTTAACAAACATATATTAAGAACTGTATGCTAGATAGTCACGCTGGAGGTAGGGATGTCGAGACCGCTAACTCATGGTCCCTACTTCCCACAGTCTTGTAGTAGGGAAAGACCTGTAGTCAGTCAGGTGTCATGTGCTCAGGTAGTTGTGCAGGAAATGGTATACGAGAGAGCACATGGGAGGGGTGCCCAACCAGGCTAGCATATCAGGGATGCCTTCCTATATAATATATAAGGTCATTTAGGCAAAGTCTAAGAATGAATGCAGACTTGCCAGAGCAAAGATGGGGGAGTGGCTTTCTAGTCAGAGAAATGTACACAAAGGGCTTGAGGGAGTAGTAGATACTTTGGAAGAAGTCAAATTTAGCTGTAATTCAGTCTTCATCCTCCAAACCTCATCATGAGCCCCCTTTGTTTCTAGTTTAAAACAAATACCTTCCCTCCACGCTGGCGGTATTATTATACCCGCCAAGCCTGGTATTATTATTGGGCCTCACAGACACCTTTGTTTGTCACTTCTAGATTAATAGTTAGTGTAAGCCTTTCTAGTCTAAAGTTTGTTGCTTTTTTAATACTTTAAAATGACTGTTGTTTTGTTTTCTGAATAGTGGTCTTTGCTGAATAGATGTTTTTGGTGATACCCTTTTTATGCATTTCCAGTTGCAGAGTTTTCAAGGCAATGATGTGGCAGCAATTGCAGGTGGCTTGGTGGATGCTGAAGCCCTGGTAGCTCTCAAAGATTTGCTTAATAGGGTGGACTCTGACACCCTGTGCACGGAAGAGGTCTTCCCCACTGCAGGAGCTGGGTGAGAACTACGAAGCCAGCATCGAGGCCTGCTTTGTTGTGGTTATAAAGTTGTGTATAAACCATTAAATCTGGTGCTCCTGGCCGGCTCAATTGGTAGAGTGGGTGACTCTTAATCTCGGGGTCATAAATTCGATCCCACATTGGTGATAGAGTTTACTTAAATAAATAAGTAAATAGGGGGCGCCTGGGTGGCTCAGTGGGTTAAAGCCTCTGCCTTCCGGCTCAGGTCATGATCCCAGGGCCCTGGGATCGAGCCCCACATCGGGCTGTCCGCTCAGCAGGGAGCCTGCTTCCTCCTCCCTCTCTCTCTGCCTGCCTCTTTGCCTACATGTGATCTCTGTCAAATAAATAAAATCTTTTTTTTTTTTAATTTTTAAAAATTTAAATTAATAAGTACGTCTGTGGCATCAGTAAGTGATGACTGACAGCTTGGATTTTCCATCATACCCATCAGTTTCTTTTTTTTTTTTTTCTTAAAGATTTTATTTATTTATTTGACAGAGAGAAATCACAAGTAGCCGGAGAGGCAGGCAGAGAGAGAGAGAAGGAAGCAGGCTCCCCGCTGAGCAGAGAGCCCGATGCGGGACTCGATCCCAGGACCCCGAGATCATGACCTGAGCCGAAGGCAGCGGCTTAACCCACTGAGCCACCCAGGCGCCCCTACCCATCAGTTTCTTTTCACACAGAGACCAAAGTCAACCCAGGAACTATTGGAGAATCCCAGTTATCAATAAGTATCTGAATGGTGCCTGGGTCGCTCAGTTGGTTAAGCATCCAGCTCTTGATTTCGGCTCAGGTCATGATCTCAGGGTCCTGGGATGGAGCCATGAGTAGGCTTCCCCACTTAGCAGGGAATGTACTTGTCTCACTCTCCCTTGCCTCTCCCCCTGCTCACATGCACATGGTTTCTCTCTCCCTCTCTCACATAAATAAATCTTACAAAAAAATATATCTGAAACTTAGATGTAATTTGGAAATACTTCATAGGAATTGTTTTGTCTGGGAATACCATGGGCTTGATGACATGAAAATATTGCCTGGATTTTCATTATGTATTAGTTTTGAAGTAAACCTGCATTTTTAATTTTGTATTTCTAGCACAGATTTGCGTTCCAACTATCTTCTTAATACTACAATTGCTGGTGTGGAAGAGGCAGATCTTGTCCTTCTGGTTGGTACAAATCCACGTTTTGAGGCACCACTGTTTAATGCTAGAATTCGAAAGAGGTTAGTAGTAATATTCAGGGTTTTAAAAATTTTATATAATAATTTAAGTCTAAAAAATAGCTAATTCCTAATAGTGTTAGTGGGAATGAGACTCCAAAAGATAATTGGAGTGCAGTGTCTAGCAGGTCCATTCCCTCCCTCCCCCGCTGCTGATCTTAATACTTCGTCCTCTTATTTTGAAGTAACTCAAGATGCACCAGTTTTTCCATAATTTTGTCTATAACTTTTTTTCCTGCTCAGGATTCAGTCTCAAGTCATATACTGCAGTTAGTGTCATTTCTCCTCAGTTTTCTTTTTTAACATTTCTTTGAAGAGTAGGGGCAGATGTAGAATAGCTACATCTTTTCATATCTTAGACACATATGAACAGGCTGGTATAATTTATTATCTATACTATGACACTGTTGAGAGTGAGAGGGGGAATTGTTAATGCCACAGGAGGCAGATGAAAACCTGCACTGTCTCAAATAGAATATATAGTCACCATGTTTGTATCTAGTTTTAGAAGAGCTGGATCCTTACTTCCCTGGAAAAGAGAATAAATTTGAATGATGTAGTTTATTTTCATTAACTATATTTAAATCACCTTAATGGATAATTAGGAGATAATTGACTCTGCTATGTAAATATGGTAAGATAAAAATTACGCATCATTTATTCTAAAATTAAAGTTTTTGCAGCTTGCTTAGGGTTGGCATTCTTACACAGCAAATTAATTCACTGACTTACCTTGGTGTGCATTTTTACAACAGTGTTATTTTGAAAGGTACACAATAAATTATGTATGTGAAGGCCAAATGTTCTGTGACTGCTTTGTGCTTTAATATTTGTAACATAAATAGATGTAGCCTCTAGGCTACATTGTTAAGACTGGTGGCTATGCTAATTTAGTAATTTAACTCTAAAATCTTTGTTGTTTTTATTTCAGCTGGCTTCACAATGACTTAAAAGTGGCCCTTATTGGCAGCGCAGTGGATCTCACTTATAGATATGACCATCTGGGAGATTCTCCCAAAGTTCTTCAAGACATTGCTTTCGGTAGCCATCCATTCAGCCAGGTGCTCTCAAGTGATATGTATCCACTTTTGTTGATTTTTAAGTATTATTATTTTTTTAATTTTTTTTTAAATTTCATTTATTTATTTGACAGAGAAAGATTACAAGTAGGCAGAGAGAGAGGAGGAGGAGGAAGCAGGCTCCCTGCCAAGCAGAGAGCCTGATGTAGGACTTGATCCCAGAACCCTGAGATCATGACCTGAGCTGAAGGCAGAGGCTTAACCCACTGAGCCACCCAGGCACCCCTAAGTATTACTTAATTTTTAAGAGTTACTGTTTTTGTCATAATAATATATGATTACTGTTAAAAATTACACCACTTTAGAGAAGAAAAATGGGGGGCCGGCGCCTGGGTGACTCAGTTGGTTGACCATCTGCCTTCAGCTCAGGTCATGATTTCAGGGTCCGGGGATCGAGTCCTGTGTCGGGCTCCCTGCTCATCGGGGACTCTGCTTCTCCCTGGGCTCATCCTCCCACTCATTCTCTTAATCTCGCTCTCTCTCAAATACATAAATAAAAGAAAAATGGAAAAAAGTAGAACATTACCCCAGGTTCCACCAACCCAAACAAGAATTTATTTTTTACTTTATTAAAGATTTTATTTATTTGACGGAGTATGCGCACAAGCAGGGGGAGGGGCATATAGACAGAGGGAGAAGCAGACTCCCTGCAGAGCACGGACCTCAATGCAGGGGCTTAATCCCAGGTCCTGGGATCATGACCTGAGCGGAAGGCAGAGGCTTAACCAACTGAACCACCCAGGTGCCCCCAAACAAATATTGATGAAACACCATAATCATTTCTCTCTTCATATATAGAGCAAGATGGATGAATAGATAGGCAGACAAAAATGAGATCTTATTATATGTGCTATTTTTATGTACCAGAATTTAATTTTACTTGAAATTATCGGAAAAGAAATTGATATAAGGGGTGCCTGGGTGGCTCAATCCCTTAAGTGTCCGACTCTTAATCTTAGCTCAGGTCATGATTTCAGGGTCGTGAGTTCAAGACCCTCCAAGCTGAAGTGAAACTGAAGGAATCTGAAGTTAAAGGAAATCTTTCTTACTACAAGAGTTATTCTTGGGGCGCCTGGGTGGCTCAGTGGGTTAAGCCGCTGCCTTTGGCTCAGGTCATGATCTCAGCGTCCTGGGATCGAGCCCCGCATCGGGCTCTCTGCTCCACAGGGAGCCTGCTTCCCTTTCTCTCTCTCTCTGCCTGCCTCTCTGCCTACTTGTCATCTCTGTCTGTCAAATAAATAAATAAAATCTTTAAAAAAAAAAAAAAAAAGAGTTATTCTTCAAATTTCACCAGTCCTTTTAATGACAGTTTCATTACCGAGTACTTTATTTACATTTACTTCGTTGCTGTCTGGTATTTATAGGTTTTTATTTTACTTTTCCAAAGGAGCTTATAAGTACACTGTTCCTTAATTTCTTTCTTGCTTGAAAATGTCCGTTTTATTCCTGAAGAGAGCCTTGGCAGATACAAAGTTATAGAGTCACACTTTTTTCCTCTCTGAACTTTATAGACACTGCTTTTTTGTTACTGTGGAGAAGCCTAATGTCAGTCATATTTTCTCCCAACCCTGGCCTGATTTTTTTTTTTTTTACTATCTAGATACTTTTTTGAACCTTTTTACTAGCTTCTTTATCTTTGAAATTTAATAACTTCAGAATATGTCTTAATGGTGGTGGGTTCTGTCACTTTTTTTATGGGACATGGTACACCTTTCACTGTGAAAATTCAAGATTCTTTTTATTTTAGTACTTTGTGCCTATGTGGTGGAATGCTGATTATTTCAAAAATGTAAGAGGTTTCTATTCTTCACATAACAGTTTTGGAGGGTAGGTGGTTTGATAAATGTCCAAGGATGTCATCTAGGAAGGATATTCCTTACTGCTTTACTCCTTCAGTGTCTTTGCTCCCGTGTGTTTGAGTGAGCTCCTCCTTATGGTTCCAAGGTGGTGTGGCCTTAGGTGTAATCATGTGGTACAAAATAGCTAAGCTCAGTTCCTTTGTCTTGAAGAGGAAAAACATTTTCATTGCAGTGATTAAAAATAGAAAAAAAGGGGCGCCTGGGTGGCTCAGTGGGTTAAGCCGCTGCCTTCGGCTCAGGTCGTGATCTCAGAGTCCTGGGATCGAGTCCCGCATCGGGCTCTCTGCTCAGCAGGGAGCCTGCTTCCTCCTCTCTCTCTCTACCTGCCTCTCTGCCTGCTTGTAATCTCTCTCTGTCAAATAAATAAATAAAATCTTTAAAAAAAAAAAAAAAATAAA
>NC_081559.1:17202592-17215182 GCF_022355385.1 Mustela nigripes | reverse complement strand
TGAGATCACGACCTGAGCCGAAGGCAGGTCGTGATCTCAGAGTCCTGGGATCGAGTCCCGCATCGGGCTCTCTGCTCAGCAGGGAGCCTGCTTCCTCCTCTCTCTCTCTACCTGCCTCTCTGCCTGCTTGTAATCTCTCTCTGTCAAATAAATAAATAAAATCTTTAAAAAAAAAAAAAAAATAAAATAAAATAAAATAAAATAAAAATAGAAAAAAAAAAAAACTTAATGAAAAGTATTCTTTTCTAATTCTTCCCATCTCCATGCCCTAGAAAATGATTGGTGTTTTTTGGGAGTTTTTTTCTATACTAGATTTAAATGTATTTTCTTTTTTTATTAAGATTTTATTTATTTATTTGACAGGCAGAGATCACAAGTAGGCAGAGAGGCAGGCAGAGAGAGGAGAGGTGGAAGTAGGCTCCCTGCTGGGCAGAGAGCCCGATATGGGGTTCGATCCCAGGACTCTGGTATCATGACCTGAGTCCAAGGCAGGCGCTTTAACCCACTGAGCCACCCAGGCACCCCTAAATGTATTTTCAGTTAGTAAGTGGTGGTCTCTTCATTAAGAACTCCTAACAAGGGGCGCCTAGGTGGCCATGTTGGTTAAGCATCTGCCTTTGGCCCCGGTCATGATCCCAGAGTCCTGGGATTGAGCCCTGCGTGGGGCTCTCTGCTTAGTTGAGCGCCTGCTTCTCCCTCTCCCTCTGCCTTTCCCCCTGCTTGTGCGCTCTCTCTCTCTCTCTCTCTCTCTCTCTGTGTCAAATAAATAAATAAAATGTTTTATAAAGAAAGAAAGAAAACCATTTTTCTGAACTCTTCACATTTTCTTGGGAAATTCCCTAGGAGGACGTTTACTCTCCTCTGTAGTGTGTAGGGACGTTTACTCTCCTCTGTAGTGTGTAGGCATAACTCTCAGGTGGATTCTTTGATTTGGGCCAGTTATTATCGAAGAATATTGAAGTAAAAAATTCTTTATCGAGGTAAAGAATTCCTCTTTACTTTTAATTTTTCCAATCTCCACTAAATAATGTAGTTTCCTCTGATTTTGGGATGCACTCCCCTCCGGTTTTGGCATTCAGAAGTTATTATGATTTAAAGCAGAGCCCTAAAAGTTTTAGGTATTCTCTGTTACAATGCTAGTGCTAATTGCTTTCTCTACCTGTTCCTCCTTGTCTACAGCATGGTGAGTAGGTAGAAGACTATAGACATGATAGTCGAATGTGGCTTTTTCTGTTAGAAAGTACCAACTCAATCTCTGTAGGGACATTGCCCAGTTTCTCTGGAACATACCCATAATCATTCTGACCAAAGGATATTTGGGAAAGGCTTTCATTCCCAGTACTTACTTTTAGAAAATCTATTTGATCTGATAACTCATTTAGCCATTTCATAATAGCATTGGCGAGGTGTTTTTTTAAGTTAAATCTGGTTGTATATATGTCTAAATGTTGACTTTTAAAAATCAAAGATATTCTGCATTAAAACTAAAACTTGGGACAACATATTATAGATGCAAATTTTTAAAAATTTTTAATTGAAGTTCTATTTTTAAATAGGTGTTACATGAAGCTAAAAAACCAATGGTGGTTTTAGGCAGTTCTGCACTCCAGAGAAATGATGGCGCAGCAATTCTTGCAGCTGTTTCCAACATTGCTCAAAAGATTCGGACAAGTAGTGGTGTTTCTGGTGATTGGAAAGTTATGAATATCCTTCATAGGTATGTTGAGTAATTGTTCTATATACTGTAAGATTCAAGTAATTTCGTGTACATGTGTTACTGTTATACTGTCACATTTAGATATACAAACATCTTAGTATTTAGCAATGTCTCAGTAGTAGATGTGAGAAATACCTTTATTTTCTGTGTGAGAAGAACCGAAGATGATAATATTTAAAATATTTGAGGGGTGCCTGGGTGGCTCAGTTGGTCATGATCCCGGGGTTCTGGGATAGAGCCTGTGTCCGGCTCCCTGCTCGACAGGGAATCTGTTCCTTCCTCTGCCTTTCCCCCTGCTCATGTTCTCTCCCTCTCTCTCAAATAAATAAATAAAATCTTTAAAAAAATAAAATAAGGGGCGCCTGGGTGGCTCAGTGGATTAAGCCGCTGCCTTCGGCTCAGGTCATGATCTCGGTGTCCTGGGATCGAGCCCCGCATCGGGCTCTTTGCTCAGCGGGAGCCTGCTTCTCTCTCTCTCTCTGCCTGACTCTCCGCCTACTTGTGATTTCTCTCTCTGTCAAATAAATAATAAATAAAAAAATCTTTAAAAAAAAAATAAATAAATAAAATAAAATAAAATAAAATACTTGGGATAGTGCTGAGAAAATCTTGAAAATCTATATTGTATTGTATTGTATTAAGGTACACTTGGTTCAAAAATTGCAAGAAGGCCTCTGACTGAATGATAAAAATATAAGCTAACATGAGAATTCAATGTAAGGAAAGTTTTTTTCTGACCATATTAATAATAAAATTGGAGCATCTGGGTGGCTCACTTGGTTAATTGTCTGACTCTTGATTTTGGCTCAGGTCAGTGATCTTAGGGGTCATGAGATTGAACCCCACTTGTGCTACATGCTGGGTGTGGAGCCTGCTTGAGCTCTTTCTCCCCCTCCTTCTGCCCTTCCCACCAACCCCTGTGTATACTTCTCTTTAAAAAATATATATATACATATATGTATATATGTATATATATACACACACATTCATTTTAGGAAGTTGGAAAGAGAAGAAAATATGGAAATGGAAATTCTTCTACAAATTACAGATAATTACTGTTGCTACTTCCTTCTGGTTCTTTTTTTCCTCTGTAAATACTCTTATATAGTTGAAATCATACTATGTAAACAGTTTTCTATCCTGTTTTTATCAATTTTCATTACCAGATAAAATTTCTTCTTGTAATTAGAAATTTCATATAAATATAAACTTCAATGGCAATTTAGTATCATGAATATGTACAGCTTTTTAGTCATTTCATTCTTGTTAACATGTAAATTGATACTAGTCTATAAAGTATAAGTAATGCAATGATACACAAATACTTAATGAACTTTAGATTATTTTCTTACAGTGGCTTTTTAAAAGTAGAGCTCTTAAGATAAACAGAATAAACATTTTCTGAGGCTCTCCGTGCATATTTCCAACTTGTTTTAGAAATGGAACAGGGATGCTTGGGTGGCTCAGTCTGTTAAGCATCTGCCTTCGGCTTAGGTCATGATCCTCGGGTCCTGGGACTGAGGCCTCCATTGGACTCCCTGCTTCGTGGGGAGCCCGTTTCTCCCTCTGCCTGCTGCTCCCTGCTTGTTTCTCTTTCTCTATCTCTCTAACAAATAAAATCTTAAAAAAGTTTTTTTTTTAATTTTCTATTTTTTATTAACAGAATGTATTATTAGCCCCAGAGGTACAGATCTGTGAATCGTCAGGCTTGCACACTTCACAGCACTCACCATAGCATATACCCTCCCCAATGCTCATAACCCCATAACAAGTAAAATCTTTAAAAAAAAAAGAAAAAAAGAAATGTTGTAACAGTTTTACCTTAGTAAATAAGTTTTTCCATTTCCCGTAATCCTTTCTACCTTTAGAATTATTTTTATGGAGGTGCCTGGGTAGCACAGTCATTTAAGCGTCTGCTTTCAGCTCAGGTTATGATCCCAGGGTCCTGGGATCAAGCCCCTCATTAGGCTCCCTGCTCAGTAGAAAGTCTGTTTCTCCCTCTCCCTCTGCCTCTTTCCCCACCTCTCTCTCTCAAATAAATAAAATCTTTTTTAAAAAGTATTATTTTTCAGATTTAAGGATTGAGGCTAAGTACTTTTAAATGTGATAGGCAAATTTTTTAAATTTTACAAGTATTTGAATACCTTTTTTTTAAAGATTTTATTTATTTATTTGACAGAGACAGTGAGAGAGGGAACACAAACCGGAGTGGGAGAGGGAGAAGCAGGCCTCCTGCTGAGCAGGGAGCCTGATGGGGGCTCCGTCCTGAGCCAAAGGCGGACGCTTAACAATTGAGCCACCCAGGTACCCCGAATACATTTTTTTTTTTTTAAGATTTTATTTATTTGAGAGAGAAAGAGCACAAGTGGGGGCAGGGGCAGAGGAAGAGGCAAACTCCCCACTGAGCAGGAAGCCTAATGCAGGACTTGGTCCCAGAACCCTGGGGTCATGACCTGAGTCAAAGGCAGACACTTAACCACTGAGCCACCCAGGTGCCCTTGAATAAATTCTTAAACATTAATTTCAGTTTTGGTGTTAGGTTTCTCTTTGATTGGTTTAACTTGGCCTTATAGATCGTTATGTAAAACATTTTTTAAAACTTTATAGTTTTTAGGTAGAGTTTATTTGCATTGATCGCCTCTGGATTCTTTCTAGCCACAATTTTTATGTATTTTTAGTTCACTTTCGCATCTGTGACCTGAGCTGAAGGCAGACACTTGACGACTAAGCTACCCAAGTGCCCCATTTTCATTCGCTATTTTAGAGAGGATCTAATGTATTCTCAGTTCTGTCACTGAGGATGACCTGACTTTGTATATGTGTCAGTGTCAGCCTGCTCACCCTTTGGGTTCTTATTTTTGGTGTTAAAATTTAAAATTCTGTCAGATTTTAAGTAGGTGACACTCAGATGTCATTACTTTTACCTGGGAATATCATAGATACTCTCCATTATCAAATTGAAATGTTTTGATTTTTTTTTTTTTCTTTTAAGCTCAGAAAAGGTTATTGCTTTACTTTTACTTAGTTCTTTGCTCTCATGCAGAAACTTGTTTTGTTATGCGTTGATAGGCCTTCAGACTTTTGGCTCTTCTCTCATAATTTTTCTCATATCTTTTTTTTCTGGGTTTAGTGAAAATTTCTTAAACTATGTTCCATCATTTTGTGAGTTTTCTTTCTGGAGAGCATGACATTGTTACAATTTTTAGTTTATTAGCCTTGTTTGCCATTTCATTCTTACAAGATTTCTTTTTTATGAAAGTTCATGTTAGTTTATTAGGACTTTTTTTTTTTTAAAGGTTTTATTTATTTATTTGACAGAGATCACAAGTAGGCAGAGAGGCTGGCTGGGGGGTGGGAAGCAGGCTTCCCAGTGAGCAGAGAACCCGCTTGGGGGCTCGATCCCAGAATACTGGGACCATCACCTGAGCTGAAGGCAGAGGCTTTAACCCACTGAGCCACCCAGGTGCCCCTTTTTTTAAAGATTTTATTTATTCATTTACTTGAGAGAGAGAGAGAGGGTGTGTGAGCAGGGGGAGAAGCAGAGGGAGAGCGATAAGCAGACTCCGCGCTGAGAGCATAGCCTGACCTGGGGCTCGATCCCACAAACCTGAGATCATGACCTGAGATGAAACCAAGAGTCAACACTCAATGAACTGAGCCATCCAGATGCCCCAGGACATACCTTTTATTGTAAAGGCAGACTTAAGCATACTCAATTTGTTTTCTAGGATGAGGTGGACTGTTTTATAAGTTAATGTGAGTCTCTGCACAGATCTTTGAGAGAGACATGTCAAGACTTAAACTGAGGGAAATTAAGGGAAAAAAACCACTGGGGCAGAGGGATTTGTTTTGAAATTGGGAAGTATGAGTCCTCCAGTTTTGTTCACTGTTAAATGATAGGTTTGGCTATTCTGGGTTCTTCGCATTCCATATGAATTCTAGGATCAGCTTGTCCATTTCTGTAAACTATTCATCTGTGATTTTTGATGGGATCATACTGAATTTGTAAGCTCAGTTGGGGAGTATTGCCATCGTAACAGTATTAAGTCCTCTCATCCGTGAACTTGGGATGTCTTTCCATTTAGTAAGTTCTTTAATTTCTTTCAAAGTTGTTTTGCAGTTTTCTTTATATAAATCTATGTTGTTACTTTTTTAAAAAAAGCATTTTATGCTTTTGATGTTATCCAGAGTTTGACAGAGTAACAGCATCTAGTAGGAGTTGGTTTGACCTGCTCTTTTCTCCTAACAAATAGGTAAAACACCAACTTGCTTTATATACAGTAGGTCCTCAGAATGGCTATTTCTAGAAAGTTAGCAATAGCAAACTGCACCAGGCTCCCAGTTAAGAGTATAGTTATTCCAGACTCCTTTTTAAATTTTTTTTTAAGATTTTATTTATTTATTTGACAGACCGAAATCACATGTAGGCAGAGAGGCAGGCAGAGAGAGAGAGGAAGGGAAGCAGGCTCCCTGCTGAGCAGAGAGCCTGATGCGGGGCTTGATCCCGGGACCCTGAGATCATGACCTGAGCCGAAGGCAGAGGCTTTAACCCACTGAGCCACCCAGGCACCCCTTATTTTTATTTTTCTTAAGATTTTACTTATTTATTTGAGATAGAGAGAGAGAGAGAGATAGCGAGCATGAGTGGGCTGAAGGGCAGAGTGAGAAGCAGACCCCCACTGAGCAGGGAGCCTGATGCGGGGCTCAATTCCAGAACACCAGGATCATGACCTGAGTCAAAGGGAGACGCTTAACTGACTAAGGCACTAGATGCCTCCAGACCTCATTTTAAAGGATTATTTTCTACTTAGAAGAGTAATATATGCTCATAGAACACGTATGTACTAATTTTACTCTTTTCTTCAAATTACAGTTTTATGACCAGCGTTTTAATTTCTCCCTTTTGGTTTTCAAAATCATATGACTTTGCTCTAATAACTGTTTTTGCCTTGTATTTTATATCTTGCTGTAAGAATCAATTTAGGACAATTTCAATTGGCATAAAGTTTCCAGAATTACTCCATTAACCATTATCTTATGAAGTGAAGTGTCTGAGTGGCTTAGTTGGTTAAGCATCTGACTCTTGATTTTGGCTCAGGTCATAATGTCATGGTCATGAGATTGAGCCCTGCGTCAGGCTCTATGCTGGGCATGCAGCCTGCTTAGGATTCTCTCTCACCCTGTCCCTTTGCTCCTCCCCCCCAAATAATAAATAACAAATAAGTAAATATTTCATGAAGACCGTGTTCTGCACATCTTCTTTCTTTGTTTCCCACCCTTAAAACTCAAATACTGCTATTTTGGTTTTGACATCTATTTTAAAATGGGTTAAGAAGATGAGGTAAGGTCTTTGTCAGCACTGAATAGAAAAGGGATTAAGTGTCATTTCAAGGGTCACATTTAATTTTTTTATAACAATAACACTGCAGGTGTGCTAAAAATCCGTAATTGTTTTACAGGATTGCAAGCCAAGTAGCTGCTTTGGACCTTGGCTATAAACCTGGGGTGGAAGCAATTCGCAAGAACCCTCCCAAAGTGCTGTTTCTCCTGGGAGCAGATGGAGGTTGTATCACTCGACAGGATTTGCCAAAGGATTGTTTCATTATTTATCAAGGTAAGTAGCATCTGTGACACTAGAAACAGAAAAGAATCCTACATTGTGTAGATTAGAAACTGTATGGCAATACATTTAGTCAAATGAATATTTTCCATTCAGGAGTTACACACACACACACACACACACACACACAGCAAAGAATCCTACATTGTGTAGATCAGGAGTTACACACACACATACACACACACACACACACACACACACACACAGCAAAGAATCCTACATTGTGTAGATTAGAAACTGTATGGCAATACATTTAGTCAAATGAATATTTTCCATTCAGGAGCTATACATACACACACACACACACACACACATTCAACTTTTCAAAGACTATTTGGCATTATTATATAATCAGAGGAAAGCACTTTTACATAAATGGTAGAAAGTTTTAAAATAATGAATGCAGGGCGCCTGGGTGGCTCAGTGGGTTAAGCCGCTGCCTTCGGCTTGGGTCATGATCTCAGAGTCCTGGGATCGAGTCCCGCATCGGGCTCTCTGCTCAGCAGGGAGCCTGCTTCCCTCTCTCTCTCTCTGCCTGCCTCTTCATCTACTTGTGATTTCTCTCTGTCAAATAAATAAATAAAATCTTTTAAAAATAAATAAATAAATAAAATAATGAATGCAGGGTACCTGGGTGGCTCAGTGGGTTAAAGTTTCTGCCTTTGGGTCAGGTCCTGATCCCAGGGTCCTGGGATCGAGCCTTGCGTCAGGCTCTCTGCTTAGCAGGGAGCCTGCTTCTCCCTCTCTCCCTGCCTGCCTCTCTGCCTACTTGTGATCTCTGTCTGTCAAATAAATAAAAAATCTTTTAAAGAAAAAAAGAAGAAAAATATATTTGATAGTACTTCTCCGGGTGTTTTGTGTTTGACTCCTTTTCTTGAACTCTCACTCATTGTAAATATAATCAAATTTCCTTAGAATAAATGGAGTCCAGAATATTCCTGGATATTTTACAGAGAAAAGTATTACATAACTCTCCACTTCATTTTATACAAACACCATAAATTTGTAATAGGCTTTTTATTGCTGTGGCACATAAAGAGCATTATATAATATTTTGTACCTTTTTGTGTGATAAAGTTAAAGCAAAATGCATAATTTGCATCCGGTTCCTAGTCCTCTCCAGAAATAATCATTGATGATGGTTTTGGAAATGTATGCTTCATATATTTTTCTGTTATATATGAAAATGTATACAAATGAGATTAGACTTCATATATGCTCTTTCTTTCATCCAACTCAAGGTTTTCTTTTCCTTCTAACAGTTTTGTTAAACTATTAAAATTTTCATTATACTATCTCCGCCTTTCATTATACTGTTTTCTATAATATCCTATTTATGTTTTTTTCGGGATTACCACTGTCATTCCTGTTCCACATTTTTTGTTCCTCCACCATTTCAGTCTCTTTTACTGAATTTCTCTAACATACATCTGAGCATTTCCACTTTGTAATCAGCAAGAGAAATAATATACCTAGTTGCCCATGATACATGTTTGTATGATATTATACATATTTCTGTATTTACAAAAGATAATCTGGGTGGCTCAGTCATTAAGATTCTGCCTTCAGCTTAGGTCATGATCCCAGGGTCCTGGGATGGAGCCCAAGCCCTGCATCCGGCTCCCTGCTCAGCGGGGAGCCTGCTACTCCCTTTGCTACTCCCTTTCCCACTTCACCTGCTTGTGTTCCTTCTCCCACTGTGTCTCTCTCTCTTAAAAAAAAAAAAAATTCTGTGAAGATAGCAAATGCTTATCAGTAATTTTCTTTGGGAAGGGAGTAAAATTGTGGGTACGGTGGGCTTTTTATTACAAAATTTTTTTTTATGTTCTATATGTTACAATTTTGTAAACACTTTTGTAAGTCTTTTTTTTTTTTTTTTTGACAGAGAGGGAGGGAACACGGGCAAGGGGAGTGGGAGAGGGAGAAGCAGGCTCCCCGCTCTGCAGAGCAGGGAGCCTGACGCAGGGCTCCATCCCAAGACCCCGGGATCATGACCTGAGCCAAAGGAAGACACTTGACGCCTGAGCCACCCCAACACTTTTGTATTCTTAATGGGATTTAAAAAGGATATCCGGGGGCGCCTGGGTGGCTCAGTGGGTTAAGCCGCTGCCTTCGGCTCAGGTCATGATCTCAGAGTCCTGGGATCGAGTCCCGCATCGGGCTCTCTGCTCAGCAGGGAACCTGCTTCCCTCTCTCTCTGCCTGCCTCTCCATCTACTTGTGATTTCTCTCTGTCAAATAAATAAATAAAATCTTTTAAAAAAAATAAAAAAATAAAAAGGATATCCGATGTTCATGTATGAAACCTAATCACTTTTTCGCTAAAATATAGTTTGCCATTTTCCATCTTTTCTCAGGACATCATGGTGACGTCGGCGCTCCAATAGCTGATGTTATTCTCCCAGGCGCTGCTTACACAGAGAAGTCAGCTACTTATGTCAATACTGAGGGCCGAGCCCAGCAGACTAAAGTAGCAGTGACACCTCCTGGCTTGGCAAGAGAAGACTGGAAAATTCTAAGAGCCCTCTCTGAGGTATTTGTTCTAAGTGATGCTGCTAATGGGATGTTTGCCTTGTTAGCTTGTCGAAATGATTTTCAGAGTCAGGGAAGATGCACATACCTCTGATGTGCAGAGGTAATTTGAGTAACCTCTTTAAGACAAATGTATTCAGAAAATAGGTGTTAGATATTGGTGGTTTTATTTTGGGCTTGTATTTTTCCTAAAAACACTTATTTTAACTCTTTTATTATTAAAAAAAAGCACGAGATTTAAAATAATATATAGTTTTCTGTAAACTTTGTATATGATCAATATTGGGTTAGCAAAAACATTCAGATTTAGCATAGCATTATCTCTTTTTTTTTTTTTTTTTTTAAATATTTTATTTATTTACTTGAGAGAGAGACAGTGAGAGAGAGCATGAGTGAGGAGAAGGTCAGAGAGAGAAGCAGACTCCGCATGGAGCTGGAAGTCCGATGCGGGACTCGATCCCGGGACTCCAGGATCATGACCTGAGCCGAAGGCAGTCGTCCAACCAACTGAGCCACCCAGGCGTCCCAGCATAGCATTATCTCTTTATTCATTTATTTCATACTAAATCTAATTTCTGAAGAGAAATTACTAATGTACTGACAGTTCCTTATGAATTAGAATTTTTGACAGTTGTGTTTTCCACTTAATCACTTAATGTACATGCAGATGGGTACCAATAGAACTTACAGTAGCACATTATTTCAGGGTAGTAGCACTTACGTATGATTTGAATTTTTTCAAGTACTAAAGCTTTATGTCGATTCTGAGGACCTCATATTTATAGATTGCAGGTATGACTCTTCCATATGATACTCTGGATCAAGTAAGGAACAGACTGGAAGAAGTCTCTCCTAATCTTGTCCGATATGATGATGTCGAAGGAGCCAATTATTTCCAACAAGCAAATGAGCTCTCCAAGGTAAAAATTTGCCTGTGTTCAGTTTTCATACTAGCATATTCTCTGATGTTAGTTTTCAGTTACATTATTGACCTCATAATCCTTTTTTTGCAGCTAGTGAACCAGCAACTTCTTGCTGATCCGCTTGTTCCACCTCAGCTAACAATAAAAGACTTCTACATGACAGGTATGCGTGTGTTAGCGTTGACGCCAGATATAAGGGAGGGAGAGAATAAGATCACCTAATTTAGCATTATGATTCCAACCTGCTTATGAGAATATTTGATATTTTCTATTTAATTTTTGAAGACTTTGAAACATCAGAAGTAATGTAATTTATATTTTCTTTTCTTTTTTTTTTTTAAAGATTTTATTTTGCAATTTATATTTTCTGATTTGACTCTAAATTTCTTTTCTTTCTGAAATGTCAGCAGATTTTTAGTATAAAATTTACTGTTGTGTATAAAGTCATCATATAGCAATTTAGGGAGAATTTTTTTTAAGTGACAGCTGTGAAGGTTTTTCTGAGAATTACAGTAGAAACATCAAAACACTTAAATGTGAAGTATGTTAAAGAGTGCTTCTGATGGACATTGTTAGGGATGCTTTTAAGGAATGTGGACTTACTGAAACTTGTTTACTGAAGATCTTGCATTTGCTATAATGTGATATAACAGTTGATATATAACATCTGTGTTCTGAGCTGGTTGACAGATGATTTTAAAATTCTATCTGAAAGCAGATGGTATATTTAAAAATTTTTTAAGCTTATTAATCTAAGATTATTTGGGGGTTTTTTTTAGTTATGTTATAAAACTTGTTTGTTGTAGAATACATACCTAAGCCCAACGAGGAAAAAATAGTTACTATGATCCCCTTATCCAGAAATAACTTCTTTTATTTTCTTAACATTTTGTCATATAGGAATATAACGTGTATATTTTTTAAAAAGATATGATTATTTATTTATTGGGGGGGGAGGGGTTGACAGCTTCATTGAAATACCATTTACAGGGTCGCCTGGGGTGGCTCAGTGGGTTAAAGCCTCTGCCTTCGGCTCAGGTCATGATCTCAGGGTCCTGGGATCAAGACCTCAGCAGGGAGCCTGCTTCCCCTTTTCTCTCTGTCTGCCTCTCTGTCTACTTGTGATCTCTCTCTCTCTCTATTTTTTAAAAAAAAGGAATACCATTTACACACCATAAAATTCACTGAATTCAGTGGATTTTATTTTTTTGTTGTTATTTTTTTAAAGATTTTATTTGAGAGTTAGAGAGTGCATTCACGCACATATAGGAGTGGGGAGAAAGGGCAGAAGCAGAGGGAGAAGCAGACTCCCTACTGAGCAGGGAGCCCAACATGGGGCTAGATTCTAGGACCTGGGGATCATGACCTGAGCCGACTGGGCCACCCAGGCACCCTTAGATTCAGTGGATTATAGTACACATACTATTTTATAATCTTTCTTTCAGTAACTGTATCAGTGTGCATATTTGTCCTATCTTTAGTACTTCTCTATAATAATTGTAATGGTTATATACTGGCATATTGTAGAGCTGTATATAATTATTTAATCATTCCTAGGAGTACTTACTAAAACCATTTAGCATAGAAGCATATTTTCTAGATGTGTTGTTCTCACATTAGATACCGTTGACATAGAATTTTACAGTCTTTTGTTGTTCCTGAATACGTGTAACAAGAAAGTTATACTGTGTGCTTATTTAAAAATTGTGCTATCGGGGCACCTGGGTGGCTCAGTGGGTTAAAGCCTCTGCCTTCGGCTCAGGTCATGATCTCAGGGTCCTGGGATCAAGCCCCGCATC
>NC_081559.1:17176018-17202492 GCF_022355385.1 Mustela nigripes | reverse complement strand
TAGTGGGTTAAAGCCTCTGCCTTCGGCTCAGGTCATGATCTCAGGGTCCTGGGATCAAGCCCCGCATCGGGCTCTCTGCTCAGCAGGGAGCCTGCTTCCCTTCCTCTCTCTCTCTCTGCCTGCCTCTCTGCCTAATTGTGATTTCTGTCTGTCAAATAAATAAATAAAATCTTTTAAATAAATAAATAAATAAATAAATAAATAAATAAATAAATAAAAATAAAAATTGTGCTATCAAAATGCACATTTTCGGGGCACCTGGGTGGCTCAGTGGGTTAAGCCGCTACCTTCGGTTCAGGTCATGATCTCAGGGTCCTGGGATCAAGCCCTACATCGGGCTTTCTGCTCAGCCGGTAGCCTGCTTCCCTTCCTCTCTCTCTGCCCGCCTCTCTGCCTACTTGTGATCTCTCACTGTCAAATAAATAAATAAAATATTTTTTAAATAATGCACATTTTCTTAATATCTTTCAGACTCAATTAGCAGAGCCTCACAGACAATGGCCAAATGTGTCAAAGCTGTCACGGAGGGTGCCCAGGCGGTAGAGGAACCATCCATATGCTGAAACTTCTGCAGGAGCCCCATTTTCTTACAGATAATTAATGGACAGTATGTTGGAGTGATCTCCTACAGGTTTATCTCTTTAAAAAATAATCTGAATGGTGTAATACTCAAGGTTGTACCTTGCTTATTTGAAAAATGATGCTGCAGTTATCAGTGAACTTTGAGGTTTCCAAGACATATATGTATTGTGTGTAAACATCGTTAAATTGTTCAATAAACAGTGTATACAGATGCTCTTTCACATAAAAGTATTGGCAATCTTTGTGACACATAAAAAGAAAATTCTTAAAATAAGAGTTTTTGTTTATTTTCATTGATATTTATGTTTGTAAAAATGGATGAAAGAAGAAGAGCTTCCATCAGAACCCACTGGCTTCTAGTGCTCAAGGAGGGATTTGAGCATTCTGTCAAGCTGGGTAAATAGAAAAAAATATGTGTAACATAATCACACATCAGATATGTATCTTGGACAGCTATAACGAATAATAATCATAATAATGATAGGTAATGATTATTCAGCTTTTTCTATGTGCTGAGCACTCTGGTTGTACATGCATTATCTTGTGTCCTTGCTACAACTCTGTGAGGTAGCGCTATCTCATTTTACAGACGAAGACACTGAAGCCTGAGGATATTTGGTAGCTTGCCCAAGGTCACAGAAAAATAGTTAAGGACTCTGGTGTGGTTCTCTCTGACTCCAAAGCTCATTGTTCTTACCTGCTACACATAATTCCCTCCATTAATACAGATCTTGGGTTGTTATTTCTAAGAATTAGCAATGAGAAGGTTAATGGATAGTACATCTTCATGTTTTCTCTTGAATCTGTTCATATGTCACGGTGATTTATGTGAAATTCTTTGTATAAGAGATTATCACACCCGCACCACTGGAGTGATGGAGTTAAGGGATATAATGTAGGTCTTTGTTGATATTCCATATTCATTATATTAACCATCTGCAATTTTTAGGTCCACTAAATTACTCCAGTAATAGAAGACAAAACTAATAGCTTTTATAATTTTCAGTTGTCAAAACAAAATGGAGGTAAAATCTTATAATTAATCAGGAGATAATTTAAAGCCATATTAAATGTTTTTCAAAAGCTATGGTCAGAATCCTAATCCTTTTGTTCTATAACTCTTATTCTTGCTTTCCCTAAAGACTTAGCCCAATTATAGGATGTGATATTCTTGATACAATAAGATTTTTCAAATAGTAGTATGTCTTTGATGCTTTATCTTCAAAAAGATAAATTGTACAGATTGTCACCTGTAAATTTTCTCCAAACTGTTTATTTTTTCATTAGAGATACATTATGAAGTATATTTTGCTTAAAGTACTTAAAATTCTAAGTTGCCTGAAATTGTACAAATTCTTTCTTTGAATTCAGTACAAACTTTCTGTCCCCTCTACTTTCTTTACCCCTTAGCACCATAGCTGACCTCAAGGGGCCATATGCTGCCAGTTTTGTATTCTACATGGTAATTTTCAGTGAATGTGTGTAGACTTCATAGGCCTGTTGGTGAGGGAATATTGTGTTCAAATGGAGAAAAGGTGATTATATGACCAAGATGGTTCAGAATCTTTGGGCTGCCATCTAAGCAACGTGTGTTGAACTTATAGTTCTATAAAGAATACCTTGTCTGGGTTAAGTAGTGCTCAGTAAAATTGGCTGGTTTTTACATAAAATAAACATGAAAGTCTAATGAAGCACTTATTAATCCTATAAAACTAAATATTAAGGTTATTGTGAACATAAACATTAAAGGTGGTTTCTAGGGGGGAAAAAAAGCTTTCTGAAGAAGAGCCCCCAAATAGAAGAAAAATACATAAAGGTGAGAATAACCTGGCTGATAGAATTCTCATTCTAAGTAATGAAACAATGAGAAAGTTACAGAGCTCAAGGGCCAGGTTCCTTTGGGTGAAGAAGGCAATGTGGAAATGCCCTCTCATTTAACGCGGACCTAAATAGGTATCACTAAAGTTTTAAGTACATTATGTCTAATTTTCACAAAAACCCTGCAAACAATAGGTATTGAGACCTAAGAAATACCAAGTAATTTGCCTAAAGCTGCACGCAGCGTTAGAGACAAAGGCAAGGGAGTTTAATCAGAGATATTTGATTGTCCCATGTTGCCTCAAATAGAAACCTCTCGGACAGCTATGAAAATTGAGTAGATGTGCAAGAAGATTTTAAAACCTAAGCTCTATACAAAATGCTTCCCAATTTTATTATGAGTTGTATTATAACAAATACATTAATAAAAAGTATGATGCCCTCTTAGTAATACCCAGTATACAGTCATTTGTTATTGTTTGTTGCTGAGTTATTTAAACACCACTTCTTGCCGGGTCAGAACTTTGGAAAGGTTACTAAGAAAAATGTGAAGATTATTTCTTCAATAATCTTCAAATAGAATAATTGTATTTACCTCTACCCCATACTGTTATTACGAGGATTAGGTCAGAAAACCTGTGAAACTCTTAGCTTACATCCTGACACAGTACGTGTTCAATGTGCTCAGGAACGAGACCATCATTATAGGGAAATGTGTATTCAAAATTTTTCTAACGTTCAGGGGGTTGCAGGGAACCATCCATGGGAGTTTTGTTACTGTTTTTTTAAACTAAGCTCTGTACCCAACATGGGGCTCAAACTCAGAAGAGCTCAGCAGTCACTCTACTGACTGAACAAGGGAGGTACCCCCAAGGGAGTTCTTGATCTTAAAATTAAAAGTCCCCATTCTAAATGAATGAAGTAAAAAAAACTCAAACTATGGTTGTGAGGGAAAGTCATGCCTAATAAAACCTCCAGCTTTTAATTTTCTAAATGAAATGCATTCCTTTCTTAAGGCTCCAAGGAGTTAATAACTTATTCAAGGTCAACCTAATCAACAAAACACTGCTACTATATATATGTACATCCACCAAAGCTGTGAAAATTTATTAAGCAGAATTCTGTGCTTATTTTGATGGCACTTTTACTGGTTGTAGGAAGATTTACTGAGTCTCTTGGGTTCTAAGGAAAATAACCTGATAAAGATCTATTTGAACAAAAAGTTGTGTATGTATATATGGCCACCATTTAATAATGAAGAAGGTAGCTGATAACTCCCTAATAATTTTTTAATAACGGAGACTTTAAAATATCTTAGTAATTGCATTGTACTTCAATTAGCTTGCTTGTTTAATTTAGCCCCAAGAGACAATGAGAAAACTATGACTAGAACTCAGGTCCAGATTCTAAGAGAATAAGGATCTTGAAACCAAATACCTTTTACTTGGAAGTGTTTGTAGATTTTACTACTGAAAAATTCTAAAGATTGATTTGCCTATGACATTCAAAATCTTTGATATCTTAATATTTGGAAAATAACCTACACTGGAAAGCATATGTTGGTACTGAAAAATGGTGAGTGTGTGGTTTAGGACTAGTGATTAGTTTACAGTATTGAATTTTTATGTGGTATGTAAAGATGAAAAACATTAATGTCCTTCACAGGGCATGTACAACCAAGTGTTTATAGCAGCAATGTCCACAATAGCCAAACTATGGAAAGAGCCTAGATGTCCATCAACAGATGAATGGATAAAGAAGATGTATATATACACAATGGAATACTATGCAGCCATCAAAAGAAATGAAATCTTGCCATTTGCAACAATGTGGATGGAACTAGAGGGTATTATCCTGAGCGAAATAAGTCAATCAGAGAAAGACAAAGACAATTATATGATCTCCCTAATACGAGGAATTTGAGAGGCAGAGTGGGAGGATTGGGGGCTAGGGAAGGAAAAAATGAAACAATATGGGATCAGGAGGGAGACAAACCATAAGAGACTCTTAATCTCACAAAACAAACAGGGTTGCCAGGCATGGGGGGTGGTAGGGAGAGGGGGGTGGGGTAATGGACGTTGGGGAGGGTATGTGATATGGTGAGTGCTGTGAAGTGTGTAAGCCTGACGATTCACAGACCTGTACCCCTGGGGCAAGTAATACATTATATGTTAATAAAAATAATTTAAAAAATTAATGTCCTTAGAAGCATATAATTTGAGGTCTGAAAGGACTGTAGAAAGAAACCTAGTTTGTTTGTATTTTTTGTTTTGTTTGTTAAGTAGGCTCTGTGCTGTTGGAGCCCCACATGAGGCTTGAACTCATAACCCTGAGATCAAGACCTGAACTGAGATCAAGAGCCAGATACTCGGGGCGCATGGGTGGCTCATTCGTTAGGCGTCTGCTTTCAGCTTGGGTCATGGTCCCAGGGTCCTGGGATGGAGCCCCACAACAGGCTCCCTGCTAAGCAGGAAGCCTGCTGCTCCCTCTCCCACTCGCTCTGCTTGTGTTCTCTTTTTCGCGGTCTCTCTCTCTCTCAAATAAATAAAATGTTTAAAAAAAAAAAAAAAAAGTCATTGTACTGACTAAGGTAGCCGGGTGCCCCAAGAAATCTAGTGTTACATGTACATTTTGTAGTTGTGGAAATGGAAGCCAGAGAGAATTAGAGAAAAATTAGGGGCAGGTTTTTTGGGTTGAACCAGCTCTTCTGACTCCTGGTTCAGTGACATCTCAAAGCCTTAAATTCAGCTTTGAGATTTATGAAACATTTGCAGAGTACTGCGTGCCAACTATAATACTAGGAGAAATGCACTTCGGTTTGTGTCCTCAAGAAGATAACAGTGTAGTAAAAGATCCTGTAAACGTCAATTATAGTAATGTCAACATTTGAATACAGGTATACATAATAGAGTGGTGGCCATGACTGAACCTGACAAAATTTTAAAGCTTGGTAATACCCAGGGTTAGTCATTATCTGGAGAAACAGATAAACTCATACACTGTATGATATCCATCAAAACTTTATTCTTATTTATTTTTTAAGGTTTTTTGTTTTTGTTTTTGTTTTTTTTGACAGAGTGCGAGGGGGAGAGGCAGAGGGAGAGAAGGAATCCTCAAGCAGACTCCCTGCAGAGCACAGAACCCAACGCTGGGCTTGATCTCAGGAGCCCAAGATCATGACCTGAGCTGAAATCAAGAGTTGGCCTCTCAACCGAATGAGCCACCCACATGTCCCAAAAACATTTTTAAAGATTTTATTTTTAAATAATCTCTACACCCAACATGGGGCTCGAACTCGGTCCTGAGATCAAGAGTCCCATGCTGCAGTGACTGAGCCAGCCAGGTGCCACCCCATTAAAATTTTATTTATTCATTTGACAGAGATCACAAGTAGGCAGAGAGGCAGGCAGAGAGAGAGAGGAGGAAGCAGGCTCCCTGCCGAGCAGAGAGCCCGATGTGGGGCTCGATCCAAGGATCCTGGGATCATGACCTGAGCTGAAGGCAGAGGCTCTAACCCACTGAGCCACCCAGGCGCCCCCATCAAAATTTTAAATGCTCATTTCTTAGACCAAACAATTCCACTTCCAGGAATTTACCGCAAAGATTACCAGCAGGAATTTGCAAAGATTTAAGTAGAATGCACATTCACATTGGTCATCAAATAAAATGAAAAAAAATTAAATGTCCCTCAATGGAGGACATAAAATATTTTTGGTATAAAATATACACATGGTTGAAAGCCTGAGCTAGATCTCCACTTGCTGTTATGGAAAGAACTGCAAGATACATTAAGAACTTTAATTTTTTAAAAAGATTTTATTTATTAGAGTGAGAGAGCACAAGCAGGGAAAGCAGCAGGCAGAAGGAGAGGGAGAGGAAGAAGCCGACTCCTGCTAGGGCTCCATCCCGGGACTCTGGGATCATGACCTGAGCCAAAGGCAGATGTCCAACCAACCAAGCCACCCAGGCGCCCCCATTAAGAACATTAAGCGGCAATAATACGTATCTGTACCTATATATATGTTTACCTATAGGTAAAAAGAAGTTCAGCAGAAAAAAAAAATGTGACCTCTGGGTAGTTCAGCTAAAGTGAGGATAAAGAACAGGATTTTATACCTCTATCATTTGAACATTTGAGTTTTCACAGCAAGAATATTTTGCTTTTATAATTTTTAAACACATTGTTTAAATGAAGACTATGTGGCAAACCAAAATATATAGGCTGATGAAAACTAAATATAGCAGGATACAAAATTCTGTGTATGTTACGCGTGGTAGGCAGCCTCTAAGATGGCCCGCGTGATGGTTGCCCGCTGGTACTCCTGCCCTTATGTAATCCCCTCTCTTGGAGTGTGGGCTGGACTTACTGGTTCACTTGTAATCATTAGGGATGTCCCTACTGGGTTTTTTAAGATTGGCTTCCATCTTGGACGTTCTCAGATTCTCTCCCTCTCGGATCACCACCTGGGATGTTGTGAGGACACATAAGCAGCCTCGGAAAAGGGCCAGGTGCTAAGGACCATGTGAGCGAGCTGACTCCTTTGACCCCAGTTCCGTTGAGATGACTCAAACCCGTACACTTCTAGATTCCCGACACACAGAGACCGAGATGCTAAATGTTTGTTGCTTTTAGCCACTAGGTTTTGGGTTATTTTGTTCTGTAATAATAGATAACTATAACAGCAAAAGCATGTGGTAGGATGGCCCGCATACAATGCCTGACCCATGTGGGAATACATAGACCTGACCTTCTAGACCCACTGGGCGACAGCTCTGGAAGACTGTCTGAGCTCTAAGCTCTCTGTGAGGTTGGCTGAGATTGTCGTCGGGGCTGCAATCGCAGATTAGCTTTCCCTCTGCTCATTCCTGCTTTCTTTCCCTCCCTTACAGTGTCGACCTCCAGGGAACTCATTAATAAATGTACATTACACTCTTCTCAGAGTCCGCTACCTGGGGAATCCAATCCGTGATCACCATCCAGAACATCTATGTATCCTAGAGAGCTGCTCCAAATATCACCGTCTCGGCCAGCAAGACGTTCGTGAGCCAGAGGAAAGAGGGAACAAGCTCTAAACATTGTATTGACATGACTCGGAAATGACGTCACTTCCACTCGAATATCATAGGTAAGAATTACAGCCACACTCACCTGCAAGAGAGGAAGCTGGGAAATGGACCTTCTAGTCACATAGTCATCTACCCAACTAACCGAAACAGAGATTCTAAGAGAAGTGCTCTAGTTTTGTTTTTGCTGTGTAAGAAACTAACCCCAAACGTAATGGTGTAAAACAGCAACCGTCTTATTACACTCAGGAGATGATTCAAGATACAGAAAGGACACAGCAGAGACGGGAGTGAGTCATCTCTGGGAGGCCAGAACCCCAGCTGGATGGCTGCGGTCCTGGAGGCTGACTCAGACAGCTGCGGCCTGGAGCAGCTGTCAATGGCAAGACCCAGTTCCCAGATAGCATCTTCGCTCTCCCGTTTGGCTCCTGGGCTGGAATGATAGAAAGACTGGCTCAGAGGGGACTGTCTTCCAGAGCATCTGCTTGTGGCCTATTCCACAGGACAGTCTCAGGACAATGGTGCTTGCAGAGTGCTCAGGGCGAGGAAGGTTTTTAATACTTAACCTTGGAAGTTATAAAGCTTCACTTGTGTTATCCTTTACTGGTCAAGTCAGTCTGGCCAGGGCCCACCCAGATTCAAGGGGAGAAAACCTACATCCCATGGGAGGAGTGTCAGAGAATTAAAACCACTGCAAGGGTAGATACTGGGGGACAATTAGTTTCTGCCACAGGCCCTTTATCTGTACCACAGCGACGAAGAAGGAGACACAGAGAGAAAAGAAGAGAGACCATTAACAACTATAAAATTTTTTTATTGATTTATTTTTCAAATTATTATTATATGTAAATATAATATTATATGTAAATATATTATATATATATATACACACACACTATTTTTTAGAGAGGGGGAAGGAGAGCAAGAATGAGAGAGCACAGGGTTGATGGGGAGGGAGAGAGAATATATATCTCTATATATTTTGTTTGTTTTTGAGAGAGAGCGGGGCAGAGGGAGAGGGAGAAAGAAAATCCCAAGCAGCCTCCACACCCAGGATGGAGTCCAACTTGGGGCTCGATCTCACAACTCTGATATCATGACCTGAGCTGAAATCAAGAGTTGGAGGCTTAACTGACTGAGCCACTCAGGCAGCTCCGTTGAAGTTTCTATAATATACCAGTTAATCGGCAGCTATTTTCTAATTGTCGCATACACAGCTCCACTGCTTTTGTATCCAGAATAGAGTTGCTAAGTCCCTTATCATATATAGGATAGAGCTGAAGCCCTTCCTTCAGGCTCAAATTCTTTAAACTTTTAAATATAACTCAAGCACCCTGGCATACGGAAATGAAATGTCTTTGTGGGATTAAAGCTGTTTACAGGAGGAATGAGTCTCTGGTAGGTTGCTTACAGATTGTCCAGCTTGGATTGCTATAGATTGGGTAACCACTAGGTCCTAACAAAGTAGTGTTCCTCAAGGAACATATGTAGTATCATAGTTTGAGTACCATAGTGGGACCCAAACTAGTTCTCCAAGGTCTTCCATTCCATTTCCACTTTATAAAATTTAATATATTATTCAGCAGGATAAGTAACCTCCCTGTCAAACAATATACTGTACATTATTAATATGTTTTCTTTTTCTGAATTAAAAAAAGAAAGGTTTGGGGCACACCTGGGTGGCTCAGTCAGTTAAGTGTCTGCCGTCAGCTCAGGTCATGGTCACAGGGTCCTGGGATTGAACCTCACATCAGGCTCCCTGCTCAGCCAGGAGCCTGTTTCTCCCTCTGCCTGCTGCTCCCCCTGCTTGTGCTCATGCTCTCTGACAAATAAATAGATAAAACCTTAAAAAAAAAAAAAGTAAGGTTTTGGGTTTGTTTGTTTTTTCACAAGGGAAAACTTGGACAGGAACTGAGCCAACTGGGATCTTTAAACTCTTCCAAGATTTTGGGATTTTCCTCATGTTCCTAGGGGTAGGGTGACCTTGTCCCATTGCTCTAGAACAGCAGCATCCACTTTGCTGCTGGAAAGTCCTGGGATAATGTTGAAAGCCTAAAGGGAGCAATGAAGCGTGACTAAATTTCATTAATCTCAATTGCCCCTGTCAAGGAGAATAAAGGCCGCGATTTTATTTATTTATTTATTTATTTGGCCTGTTTATGTTTCTTTTTTAGGACTAGAAGCAACATAGGGGTGCTTGGATGGTTCAGTCGGTTGAGCATCTGTCTGTCTGTGGCTTGGGTGGTGATCCCAGGGTCCTGGGATTGCTCCTTGTGTTGGGCTCCTTGCTCAGTGGAGGGTCTGCTTCTCCCTCTTCCTCTGCGTGCTGCTGCCCCTGCTCTCTCTCTCTCTCTCTCACTATGTCAAATAAATAAATAAAAACCTTAAAAAAAAATCAAAGACTAGAAGCAACCTGGTCTTTGTCTGAGGTACAACATTATGTAGATAAAGATTTGTTTTTGTTTTTTTTTTTAAGATTTTATTTATTTATTTGACAGACAGAGATCACAAGTAGGCAGAGAGGCAGGCAGAGAGAGAGGAGGAAGCAGGCTCCCCGCTGAGCAGAGAGCCCGATTCGGGGCTCGAACCCAGGACCCTGAGATCATGACCCGAACTGAAGACAGAGGCTTTAACCCACTGAGCCACCCAGGCGCCCCGATAAAGTTAAATAATAGGATAACATATGCCTTCCTTCCTATATAGCTCCCCAAACCCCAAACTACAATTCCCATAAAGCATGAAGTGGAAATGTATTGTTTGCTTAGTAGCAGGAATGAAACAGCCACACCCCGTCATGGGATGGGGCTCGTTTTGTACCTGCAAACCCAGAGGGAATGAGGAGGGAAGGGTAGTGTGTCCCTGGGCAGCAGCATTCCCTTGGGAAATGGCGATTATTCCTCAGTAACTCCTGTGTGGGTCCTCATTCTGTGACCTATGCCCTCCTCGTGTTTACCCCCCTTCCTGGCCAAATGCGTGTGTCCATCTCTCGAAACCTTTTGTTCCACAGAAGAGGAGATGTGCTCCTTACTCCTTTAACTCTCTCTCTCTAGAGCTCTACCTAGTGTTTCCCTCTCACAGCATTTCCACACATTCCTGAGGTACATTTTCTACCAGTTCGAATTTATCCTTGTCCTCCCATGGATTCGACCTTTTCTTCGCTGTGACTCAGCGCATTGCCCTTCGGCAAAACTAGGACAATTCTCATTCAAAGCTGGGGTATTAGGACAATAATCGGGAATTGTTTTAGGAACGTGTGGTGCCATGTATCAATCAATTGATGGCCAAAAAAGAGATGCCTACCCATTTTTTTTAAAAAAGATTTATTTATTTATTTCTTTGACAAAGAGAGAGATCACAAGTAGGCAGAGAGGCAGGCAGAGAGAGAGAGGAGGAAGCAGGCTCCCCGCCGAGCAGAGAGCCCAATGTGGGACTCGATCCCAGGACCCTAAGATCATGACCTGAGCCGAAGGCGGTGGCTTAACCCACTGAGCCACCCAGGCGCCCCTGCCTAACCATTTTTAATAATATATTTGAGTCTTGAGAATCCATACCTTATTCCACTGTGAACGTTCTGATTGGAATTTGTTCTTCCATTCATATTTTATGGTTTAATTCATTAAGTCCCTATACAAGAAAAGCAGTTTTAAGAAGGAAAATGAAAAACACTCTAAGACGGTAGGAAACCTTTCTGCTAGGTGAACCACCAAAGAGATTATTAGGAGCTTGTATGCTTTTAACAGCCACCTCCTAATATCCTTAGTAGCTTTATGATTAAGGCTACTAGGCAAGGGCTATGCCGATTCAATTTTATTCCCGGGGCAGTACCCAACCTGCTCTACCTCTATATATATTTTAAGATTTTATTTATTTGCGAAAGAGAACACAAACAGGGGAGCTGCAGAGGGAGAGGGAGAGGCAGGTTCCCCACCAAGCAGGGAGCCTGATGTGGGGCTCCATCCCAGGACCCTGGCTGGATTCATGACCCGAGTGGAAGACTGAGCCACCCTGGTGCCCCATGCTCTATATATTTGAACATTCTGATGTTAACTCAAGTTATTAGGTCTGATACTCAGGGTTGAGTAGATCAAGTCAACTGCTCATCCTTGGGAATAACAAGTAATTTTTTCCGGGCTCCAAGATACTATGATTAGGACACTGGGCAAGGTTTTCCTAGATTGGCCCATTTGCCCAGAAGAGGTCATTCCTGTCCCTGTGGGAGTACCTCTCTCCCAGAGAGCTGCATTGACTCACTCTCTGACTCAGCAGGATTACACACAATAAATGGTTGAGAAATTATTGTCTGTGTGATGCAGGAAAGCACATGGATGCAGTTAGTAACCAAAAAGATACCAGATCTGTTCCCCATTGGGGCCATCGTTCCTTCCCTGAACGCACTCACAAAGCTAATACATCAGAAGTGTTGGCCATCCTCCTCCACTCTCGCACTCCAGATGCTCCAAAGCCTTTTACCTTCCTTCCCCAAGACCCCTAAATGCGTTTTCTACCAGAATTCAGAGAATTTTCTCTTTTTTCTTCAATATATATGCACCAAGTTTAGCCAAGTTAAGTTTAGCCAAATTTTGTCTTGGGTGCCCGAGGGAAGGAGACACTGAGTTGGCAGAGATTGCTTTCTGGTTAAGTAGAGTACACAGAGTGCTCTGTTTAAAATAGTTACCTAGTGTTCCACTGTGCACCTCTGCCAAAATGTATCCCAATCCCCTATCAATAACGATAACTAAAATATACTGAGCCTACATCATGGATTAGGTGCAGTTCTAAGTATCACAGCCCAGTGAAATAAATTCCGTTATTAGCTCCACATTACAGATGGGCAAACCAAAAGCACAGTGGGGTAATTTCTTTAGGATCACACAGCGAGTAAATTGTGGAGATGGGATTTGAATCTAGCTAATTCTTTTTTTTTTTTTTTAATTAAAGGTTGTATTTATTTATTTGAGAGAGAGAGAGAGAGAGAGAAAGCAAGCATGAGCAGGGACAGGTGCAGAGGCAGAGGGAGAAGCAGATTCCTTGCAGGATAGGAGCCAAAGGACTCTACCCCAGGATCCTGGGATCATGACCCAAGCCGAAGGCAGACGCTGAACCGACTGAGCCACCCAGACGCCCCCCGAGAAAGATAATTTTTTGCACTTTGTCTTTCCCCTAAATAATGAATATCTATGTCTTCTTTAGAACTATGTTCATAACATGGCTTAAGGTCTTAAAATTTGATCTTGGGTAAACTAATAAGCAAGTCATGCAGAGCAGAGTCCGAAGTTATCTAGTTTGTCATATGCTGAGTAACTGCCTCTCTACTAATTTGGAAAATACAGAAATGTAGAAAATAATCCACTTATTGATTAGTAGCCCTAATGCTGTATAATTTATTGGTCCTTTCAGATACTATCTTCTATTTCTTTAAAATTATTGATAGACATTGGTATTTCTGAATCACTTCCAAGCGATTAGCAGTTTAGTAGAAATTAGTCATGTAGTCATATATTTGCTGACAAAAACTTCCAAATTATATTTTAGACTATGTACATTTTATCGGACTATGTAAGTCACATTTCATAAATTTCATCTTCTAAAACTTTCAATTATCTTTTTTTTTTTTAAAGATTTTATTTACTTATTTGACAGACAGAGACCACAAGTAGGCAGAGAGGCAGGCAGAAGGAGAGGAGGGAAGCAGGCTCCCTGCTGAGCAGAGAGCCCGATGTGGGGCTCAATCCCAGGACCCTGGGATCATGATCTGAGCCGAAGGCAGAGGCTTTAACCCACTGAGCCACCCAGGTACACCTAAAACTTTCAATTATCTTGAATAATGTTCCTTCTTGTTGAATATACCTGTATTTCAGACTTGCACAAATGTGGATATAAATTAAATCCATTTTTCTCCATATATATATATATATATATTTTTCCCCCTTGATGTTGTTTTTTTTTAAGTAATCTCTGCACCCAAATGGGACTCAAACTCATGACCCTGAGATCTAGAGTCACATGCTCTACTGACTCAGCCAGACAGGTGCCCCTAGATTTATATGTTTTGTAAACTTGATTGAGAAATATCTACAAATTTCAACATGAAAATATTTGAGTCTTGGTCACCTGGGTGGCTTGGTCATTAAGTGCCTGCCTTTGGCTCAGGTCATGATCCCAGAGTCAGGATCAAGCCTCACATCAGGCTCCCTGCTCAGTGGGGAGACTGCTTCTCCCTCTGCCTGCTGCTCCCCTGCTTGTGGGAACTCCCTCTCTCTGGCAAATAAATAAAATATTAAAAAATATATGCATATGTTTTATTCTTGGGTGTCCTGGAATAGAATAACTACACATTTCTGTGAATGACACATGTACACAGTCAAATGTACAAATAACATAAACGTGAAAAACATTCTTTTTTTAAAAAAATATTTATTTATTTGACAGACAGAGATCACAAGTAGGCAGAGAAGCAGGCAGAGAGAGAGAGAGAGAGAGAGAGGAGGAAGCAGGCTCCCCGCCAAGTAGAGAGCCCGACGCGGGTCTCGATCCCAAGACCCTGGGATCATGACCCGAGCCGAAAGCAGAGGCTTTAACCCACTGAGCCACCCAGGCGCCCCATCCTTTTTTTAATTTAAAATATTTTATTTATTAATTTGACAGAGAGAGACACAGCAAGAGAGGGAACACAAGCAGGGGCAGTGGGAGAAGGAGAAGCAGGCCTCTCACTGAGCAGCGAGCCCAGTGCGGGACTCGATCCCAGGACGCTGGGATCACGACCCAAGCCAAAGGCAGGCTTAAAGAATGAGCTATCCAGGTGCCCCAAAAACATTCTTTCTGATTAGGTATGAATAGTATATATTTTTAAGAATTTGTCAACAGCCGAAATTTACTTAGTGAAGAGTTTCCTTTCAGGATTCTTCCAAGAACTGGAAAAATAATGTTGTTTCAGTCCATTTGGGTTGCTATCACAAAATACCACAGACTGGGGAGCTAATAAATGAATTTGTTTTTGACAACTCCAGAGCCTGGAAATCCACGGTCAGGGTGCCAGCGTGGTCAGGTCTGGTGAAGGCCCTTTCTAGGTTGCACACTGCTGTCTCTTGCTGTCATAGAAGCATTCATCCCATTCATGAAAAGCCCCATCCTCCTATAAAGCACCTCCCAAAGGCCCTACCTCCTAAAATCATCACATTGGGTGTGAGGATGTCAACATATGAATTTTGAAGGGACACAAACATTCAAATCATAACAAATACTTAAATCGACAGCAGTCCTCCTCAGTTACGGGAAAGTAATCGCCAGTGGCAAGGGGCAATCGCCAGATACTAGTATATAGTTCTATTTGACTCTGAGCAACCGTGCTGGGAGATACACTGTTTCTGAGTCATGCTATAAAAGAGACAATGAACTCAGTGATGAACTTAAGCTGGTGAGATCCCAGGTTCTAGTTAATGTATGTGCACCCAACAGGACTTTGATTTACTGTCTTTGCATCGTTGAGGCTGTTCCTAAAAGTTCTGTTCACTGTGCGTATTACAATCCATTGAGATAATAATTTTTTAAAAGATTTTATTTATTTATTTGACAGACAGAGATCACAAACAGGCAGAGAGATAGGCAGAGAGAGAGGAAGGGAAGTAGGCTCCCAGCTGAGCAGAGAGCCTAATGCAGGGCTTGATCCCAGGACCCTGGGAACATGACCTGAGCTGAAGGCAAAGGCTTTAACCCACTGAGCCATCCAGGCGCCCCGAGATTATAATTTTTTAACTATATTCCAAATTTGGGAAAAATGATCAAGCTATGAGAAGGATTGGGGCAATCATTATATCCAACACTATTTACTGAGTGGCAACACCATGTGACAATGTACACGCTGCTTTGTGTGTTAAGGGAGAAAGTTCTGGAATCAATTCCCCAGATTTAAATCCTGACTCTACCACCTACCAGCTATGTCATCTCTATAATTATTACCAGTTGAAATGGGGATAATATGCAGCCATCAAAAGAAATGAAATCTTGCCAATTGCGACGACGTGGATGGAACTAGAGGGTATTATGCTGAGCGAAATAAGTCCATCAGAGAAAGACAATTATCATATGATCTCCCTGATATGAGGAGGTGGAGATGCATCATGAGGGGATAGGGGGGCAGGAGAAAAATCAATGAAACAAGATGGGATTGGGAGGGAGACAAACCATAAGTGACTCTTAATCTCACAAAACAAACTGAGGGTTGCTGGGGTGTGGGGGTTTGGGAGAAGGGGGTGGGATTATGGACATTGGGGAGGGTATGTGCTTTGGTGAGTGCTGTGAAGTGTGTAAACCTGGTGATTCACAGACCTGTACCCCTGGGGATAAAAATACATTATATGTTTATTAAAAAACAAAAACAAAACAACATCAAAAAAAAAAAAATGAAATGGGGAGAATAGTAACACTTGCCTCACAGAGTTAACTAATAGCATGTGTAAAGCACTAAGCATGAATAAAGTGCTCAGTAAGTGTTAGTTATTGTTATTTCCACCTTTAAAAAGAAAGAGAGAAAATGTATACCCTGGGCTGCCTGGCTGGCTCAGTTCATAGAGCATCCAACTTGATCCTGAAGTTGTGAGTTTAAGCCCCACACTGGGTGTAGAGATGACTTAAAAATAAAATGTGGGGACGTCTGGGTGGCTCAGTTGGTTAAGCGGCTGCCTTCGGCTCAGGTCATGATCCCAGCGTCCTGGGATCGAGTCCCACATCGGGCTCCTTGCTTGGCAGGGAGCCTGCTTCTCCTTCTCCCTCTGCCTCTGCCTGCCACTCTGTCTGCCTGTGCTTGCTCTCGCTTCTCTCTCTATGACAAATAAATACATAAAATCTTAAAAAAAAAAATAAAATGTGTACCCAGAAACCTGTGATTTTGTATGCAACCAATCTACAGTTTAGTACTACAATAGAAAGCATTATGGCTTTTTCCACATCATATTGTACATCAAAAGTTTTATTTCTAGTCAGTTGAAAATATTAAGAATGGGAAAAGCTTGGCTTTAGAAATATGCTTCCAGGGGGCGCCTGGGTGGCTCAGTGGGTTAAAGCCTCTGCCTTCGGCTCGGGTCATGATCCCGGAGCCCCGGGATCGAGCCCTGTGATCCAGCCCTGCATCGGGCTCTCTGCTCAGCAGGGAGCCTGCTTTCCCTCTCTCTCTGCCTGCCTCTCTGCCTACTTGTGATCTCTGTCTGTCAAATAAATAAATAAATAATCTAAAAAAAAAAGAAAGAAAAAAAAAGAAATATGCTTTCAGAGAGAAAATAAGTTTATAAGTATTAGATACTCGAAGTACTCCCTGAGGTTTAGCTACTAAAAGCAATGTCCAAAAAAAAAAAAAAAACCAAACAAAAACAAAAACCCTCTTTTGAATCCTAATTTATTTCAAGCCCAGTAACAGTCATCACCAATATCTATTGCAGTATCTTGCACAGTTAGGTATTCAAACATTTGCTCAATAAATAAATGAATAAAAAGTAAATTCACAGATACAGCTGAGAGTATGAAGAGAATATTTAATTTTTTTCATTTAGCTCCAGCAAAGTAATTCCCAACCAGCAAAGTACCTACAGTTTATATAAACTGAGCTCTTTGGTCCGTAGAGTAATGTGTCACGGGAAATTATAATCACTGCTTGTACAACTGGGTATGATCCTGTAAAATTCTGCGCTCTTGGTGACAAAGGAAGGAGGCGGATACACAGATAGATCCACAGGACAGATAGATCAGCAGGAGTTCTTCACTCCTGCTGGAGGACAAATCAAAACCAATGTCCTACCAATGGAAGATTGCTGACATTTATTTTTATGAAGGAGTTAGACAAATTTGCAAACATACTACAATTTTTAAAAAGGTGACTTACTGGGGCACCTGGGTGGCTGGGTCATTAAGCATCTGCCTTTAGCTCCGATCCCAGGGGTTCTGGGATCGAGCCCTGCATACAGCTCTCTGCTCAGCGGGAGGCCTGCTTCTCCCTCTCCTGTTCCCCCTGCTTGTGTTCCCTCTCACTGTGTCTCTCTCTGTCAAGTAAATAAATAAAATCTTAAAATAAAATAATAAAAAGGTGACTTACTGTGCTATGAAGAAAAAGTAAAAAGGGACCTGGTATTAAAAAGATATTTCCCTGGGATAGGAAAAGAGACAAACCATAAGAGACTCTTAATCTCACAAAACAAACTGAGGGTTGGGGCGGGGAGGGGAAGGGGAGGTAGGGAGAGGGGGTGGGGTTATGGACATTGGGGAGGGTATGTGCTATGGTGAGTGCTGTCAAGTGTGTAAACCTGGCGATTCACAGACCTGTACCCCTGGGGCTAATAATACATCATATGTTTATAAAAAATAAAAAAAATTAAAAAAACCCTACTAAGTTCCCTCATTAATAACAAGTTAAATAAAATCATTATTAACATATGGGCCAAAAAAAAAAAAAAAAGCTATTTCCCAGGGCGCCTGGGTGACTCAGTGGGTTAAAGCTTCTGCCTTTGGCTCAGGTCATGATCTCAGGGTCCTGGGATCGAGTCCTGCATCAGGCTCTCTGCTCCACAGGGAGCCTGTTCCGCCCCCCTCACCCCCGCCCTGCTGGCCTCTCTGCCTACTTGTGGTCTCTCTCTGTCCAGTAAATAAATCTTAAAAAAAATTTAGAAAAATAAAAGATATTTCCCTTGGGGCTCCTGGGTGGCTCAGTCAGTTAAGCGTCTGACTCTTGATTTCAGCTCAGGTCATGGTCTCGGGGTTGTGAGATCAAGCCCCGTGCTGGATACCTGGGGTGTTGGTTCCGCCCTGGGTATGGAGCTTGATTGAGATTCTCTCTCTCTCCCTCTCTTAAAAAAAAATGTGTGTGTGTGTTTGTATGCTTTTTTTCCCCCCTTTTGCCTGATTAATGTGGACTGGTTGTCCCACTAATCCGTATATATTAGTCTAAATATATTCATGTGGTGGACCACATAGTAGCCCTCAAATATGTCCATGTCTTAATTCCCTGAACACATTACCCAACATGGCAAAACAGATTTTGTAGATAGGATTAAGTTAAGGATCTTGAGTTGGGGAGATTATTCTGGATTATCTGGGTGGGGACAATGTAATCAGCAGTGTCCTAATAAGAGCGAGGCGGGAGGACCAGAGTCAGAGGAGATTAGGAGACACTGTGCCCACTGGTTTTAAAGATGTAGGAGGGATCAGCGCAAGTCAAGGTACACAGGTAGTAGCTTCTAGAAGCTGGAAAAGACAAGGGAAATTTATCCCCTGGAGCCTCCAGACGAATGCAACCCTGCTGATGGCTTAATTTCAGCCCAGTAAAACCCCTTTCGGACTTCTGACCTGCAGAGCTGTAGTAACATAATAAACTGTGTTGAGTCACTAAATTTGTAGTACTTTGTTTGGAAGCAAATTTCGATTAATACGTTCATTAATCTGCACCAAACCTATGGAGGCCCTAATCTGAAGTCAATACGAATGCAACTTTACCTCTACTTCTCTTGGATTACAACTGGAGTTATCCTTGGAAAAGCGATTTATTTGGGTTTGGGGCAGGAAAAAAAGATAAGATGAATCCACAGCTTCTTTTGGTATTAGAAAGTGAAGAAGTTAAGTGCTCAAGGGTTGGGGGGGCATGTCAAAAGGGCACAGACACTAATCTGAAAAGGCTACCAATGGCTAAAGCTGGAACAAGTTGAACAACAAAATAATGATGGATTATAACCCCTCAAATAAAATATGTATTCTCATGAGGCCACGAAGAAATAAATTAATACATAAATACATACATACACGGAGGAGAATGGATGATTCCACTGAAGAATGTTAAAGTCAATATGGGAAAGGGGTGCCTGGGTGGTTTAGTCGGTAAAATGCCTGCCTTTAGCTCAGGTCATGATCTCAGGGTCCTGGGATCGAGCCCCAGTCTGGCTCCCTGCTCAGCGGGGAGTCTGCTTCTTCCTCTCCCTCTATCCCTCCCCACCACTCGTGCTCACTCTCGTCATTAAATAAACAAATAAATAAAACTGTTTAAAAAATTAAAATGGGAAAGTTGGAGGAGAAGCAGACTATTTGCATAGTTCAAAGTATGTCTCCCAGGATACTTCGCAATTTAAGTGGAAATATAGTAACTCTGCAGTGGAGAAACCCTGAAGACACCAGCTTAACCAAGTAATCAAAATTAATAATCACTAGTGTGGCAAGCAAAATTCTAAGATTCCTGTTCACTCCTTCCATCCTCCTTACCTTTGTTTTTTTTGTTTTGTTTTGTTTTGTTTTTAAGATTTTATTTATTTGACAGAGAGAGGGAGAGCACAGACAGGGGGAGCAGCAGGAAGAGGGAGAAGCAAGCTCCCTGCGCAGGCTTCTGCTGAGCAGGGAGCCTGGTGTGAGACTCAATCCCAGGACCCTGGGATCATGACCTGAACTGAAGGCAGATGCTTACCTGACTAGGCCACCCCGATGTCCCATAAGGGCCTTTTACACCTGGGCCTGGAAATCAGAGACTCGAGGTATGAGAGGGACTATCTAGGAGGTTTACCTGCCCTTATAGATGGAAGTGCCATCAGTTAGAACTGGAGAGGAACCTGTAGGAGATGAGAGTGATCCCTGGCTGCCAGACAGTCAGGAAACAGTTCTGTCCTATAACCAAGAAACTGAATTTTGCCAACAGCCCAAGTGAACCAATAAGAGGACTACAAGATCCAAATCTGAATGCAGCCCAGCCAACACCCTGATTTCACCCTTGGGAGACCCTGAGCAGAGAGCCCCGCCGCCCTTTGCCTGGACTTCTCACCTCTAGAAATGGAAAAATAATAAATGGGTCTAGGGTGATTTACTCCAGTGGCGGAAGAAAATTATACAACTAGCCATAACACATCTCAATATCATGCCCCGATAGGATGCTCTGAAAAGGACACATTGTGTCTGAGATTTTCTTGCCAAAACTACATTACCTCATCTAATCATGAGAAAACCCAAATGAAACCCAAATTGGGAGATACTCTACAAAATGACTGACCAGTACTCTTTTAAAAGGTTGAGGTCATAAAGAGAAGGAAAGACTGAGTGTCTGGAGTGGAAAAAGGACATTAGTGGTAAACCGATGAAACCTAAAAAGTCCATAGTTAACAACAACAACAAAAATATGACAAAACACCTGGAGCTATTTCCCTGTAGAATTGGGTTAGTCTATGTAACTATAAGCAATTTACTTGCCTAGGACTTGGTTTTTCTAATTGTTGGGTAACATGAAAAGCACATTTTATTTTAAGATAGCTCCATTTTGGAAGAGTTGGTGTGTTTTGGAAGACTCCGTATGTTTCAGTATTGTAATGATTTTGATGCAGTGTTACAGATTAATGAAAGCAAATACTATTTTTTTTTTTTTTTCTTAAAGAGAGAGAGAGGGTGCCTGCACAGGAGTTCATGGGGAGAGAGGCAGAGGGAGAGGGAGAGGAAGAGAATCTTAGGCAGGCTCCATGCCCAGCACAGAGCCAGAAGTGGGGTTCCATCTCGCCACCCTAAGATCATGACCTGAACCAAAATCAAGAGTTAGACCCTTTGCCAACTGAGCCACCCAGGCTCCCCGAAACCAAATACTATTAATGGATATAATCCAAAAATGAAAATCTGGACAACTTAGTACATTGTGGAGGCTTTTTGTGGTTGCTGCTTTGCTGTTTGCTTTTTTTCTTTTACTTTGAATTAAGGAGTTGGCATAACCAACAAATAACACAAAAGCCCCTTTTGTAGTTTAAAAGAATGAACATTTCAGAAATTTTCTGAACTCCAGTCAGGTTAAAGAGAGGGGAGCAAAAAAGAATTCAGTAACACACCATTCAAAGAGTTTGATTCAGAAAAGATAGAAATCCTCTTCCAATAGAAGAAGAAGAAACGGACAAATGGCCTGCGGGGTCTCTGCATGAACGTTCTAAGAATGGTATCGGGAGTCTCTGTCCTGGTAATTGCTCGTTAGCTTTATTTCAGAGAAATGGACATAGACCGCGGGGACTGAATGATAGTTTATCACATCATCAGTGATTATTGTATAACCTACGCTAACTTTGCGGCTCGTACATTTTAGGTCACACGATTCTTGCCTCCTTCCTCCACAGACAGAAACATGATGCTTGCCATGTCTAGCTCAAGACTGGCTTAACGGCCTCCTCTGAGGTTAATGTTAACATCGTTCTGGACAGAGTAACAGGAAGCATCTGGGTATCTCACCACAAACTGAGATGATCCATTCTTTCGCCATTTGAAGTATAAATTCTGTTGGTATTAAATTACTTAATTGCTTCTGCTGTATACATTAATACATGTAAACATTCAGATATATAGAACATCATAAAACCTCTGGGAAAACAAAAATGATTTATGACTACGTACATATTTACTTTGTTCTTCCCAGTTAGTCAATATTTATTCTTTTTTCTTCCCATTTACTTATTTATTTTTGAAGTTTTTATTTTAATTCCAGTTAGTTAACATACAGTGTAATATTAGTTTCAGGTGTACAATGTAGTGATTCATCACTTCCGTACATCGCCCGGCGCTCATTGCAACAGGTGCACTCCTTTATCCTCATCACATATTTCACCCATCCCCCTCACCCCCCACGCCACAAAAGCCATTCTTACAAATCTCTTGTTTTTATGTTCTAGAACCATCCATGGCTACAGCAAAACTCAGGGAATAATGTTAGTCAATTAACAGCTGCCAAGTTACCTAGAGGAGCAGATGGTATAATTGATCATAACCTACATAATGGGGGGAGGGACTACTTAAAGATATTTCCTCAAATATGCCACAGAGTTTCCACACAAAAGTCTATAATGAAAACCATATTTCTCTCCTCTTGTATGTTTGCTTTTACCTCAGGCTATTCTCTTGTATTGTATTTTTTGCTTTTTAACCTGTAGAGTTTTCAATATTAAGTGACATTAGTCATTTAAAAATAGAGTGTGCATACACTTTAAGTGGTCTTAGTAATAAAGAATGTACCACAGAAATAGCCAATAGAAAAAGCACTGCTCCCGGATGTTTTAGTGAGACTATAATACGGACAGTTGGAATATAATGCTTAAGGGACTAGCATGGTTAGAATTGTACATGTATTATTTTATCAATCACCTTAGACTCTCAGTGAGATTGACAGAAAGTCCAAATTTGCTTCCTCGGAACGCTTCTCATTTAACCTATAGAATAGTCATTTTTTTTTTTTAAGATTTTATTTATCTGAGAGACAATGAAAGCCAGAGAGATCACAGAGGGAGAGGGAGAAGCAGACTTGCCGCTGAGTGGAGAGCCCGAAGCAGGGCTTGATTCCGGGACCCTGAGATCATGACCTGAGCTGAAGGCAGATGCTTTATGGACTGAGCCACCCAGGTGCCCCAAATAGCCCTATCCTAATTATAAAATCATCTCAAAGACATTAAACTGGTTAAGAATTCAAAATCTTAAATATTCATTAATTTAACAAATACGGTGCAGATTTTGCGGCAAGCACTATTCTAGATGCTTAGTGAATAAAATATCTTAAAAAAAAAAAAAAAAAAGAAAGAAAAAGAAAAAGAAGGGTGCCTGGCTGGCTAAGTTGGTAAAGCATCTGACTCTTGATCTCGACATCATGAGGTCAAGCCCCATGCTGGGTATGGAACCTAGTTTAACCCACTGAGCCACCCAGGTGCCCCTGGAACCTAGTTAAAAAAAAAAAAAAATTAAAATTAAAAACATTTTTTAAAAAGGAAAAAGCCCCTAGCTTTTATGGAATATATATGTATGGAATATATATATAGATATATATATATCTATATATATGTCTCTTAAGTAGGCTCTATGCCCAGCCCAATATAGGGCTGGTGCCACCCAGGTGCCGCAGAATTTTTATTTTTTAAAATGGGATCTGTATAAAATAAAACATCTCTAAAACAGTAATTCTTCTCTCCCTTGCCAGACGGAAGCCACTTGAGGGCAGGGGTTACTGTTTCCCCAGTATCCTAACCGCAGGGCCTAGCACTCTATAAGTGATTCATAGGTACTCCTTGAATAATTACATAGCAAATCCTTTTTGCTTAAGTATAAATAGTGGTTATTGTCTGTTGTATCTGCTCGAACTTTTCAGCTTGGCTTTGAAAGTTCTCTTAATTGGCCCTACCCTACTTCTTTATCTTCCACTCTTTTCCAGCACATATGCTGTCATTCTACAGAGAAAGACATACTTCTGCTTTACTTCATGCCACTTCCTCTGCCCCAGGTAAGTAAAAACCTCCGTTTAGATTCAGCAAACACTGATCTAGGATCTTCTTCGTGCCAGGACTGCTAGAGATTCCCACATACCTTCTTGACTCCACGCAAGCACTCTCACCAGTTTTCAGAAGGAGCGAAAGAGGCTCCGAGAGGGGCCCAGGGTCACTCAGTGACCCAGGCGGGCCTCGACAACAACCCAAAGCAGCGTAACTCCTTGCTCTGCCCCTTCGGTTCCCTACTACGAGCCCCTGCTTGTTCCCCAGGGTTTCCCCAACCTTACTTACCTTGAACCTAGCCTCTAAGCTCCTTGTGCCCAGCTGGGTGCCCTATTTTATTCCCCCACAGAGCCTGAATGCCATGCCCAGCAAGCACTCAACTGACTGAAGGAAGGCTAAGCAATTTGGGCTGAGTCTCCTATTTTCAACTGTTACAAGTTAATCTTTGCAATAAATTCCATCTTTTTTCTTCCTTTTAAAGATTTTATTTCAAAGTACATCCAAGTACAACCTGTACATCCAAGGTCGGGCTTGAACTCCCGACACTAAGATCAAGAGTCGCCTGCTCTACTTACCGAGCCAGCCAGGTGCCCCACAAATTTCAGCTTTTGAATTAAGTTTTACCCAGTCAGAACTTACTGCTGTGAAAAAATACTTCCTTTAGTCTTGAATACCTCACCTGAGATTTTAGTGTCTTTGACTTACAGGTAAACAATTTAATGTTCAGCTGATCTACTTCCTTCATTGACTTTAATCACAACCCTGTTCAGTTTATTTTCCCAGCACAGAAGTCCTACGGTTTCCTGGTTTTCTTTCATTCTTTGACCACACAATGGCCTCTTCACGCCTTTGAGGTATGACAAGGTAAACTTGCACAGACAACCTGCGTTTTCATGAGATAACCTATCCAGCGTCACGGGTTCTCACCAGCCAGACTTGCCCTCAACACGTTTAGCTCGGCCAGCAGTTGAGAAAAAAATAAGAAACTTAACATTTTTAAGCCCAGTGGTCTCAAGGTCTTGGGCTCCACCTCTCCCTACGTCTTCCACCAGGCCAGTTCAGACCTTTATCCTATACCTCAACTGTAAAGCCAATGAGAGGACAAGGCCTGTCTGGTTCGCTCCTTAACCACTGCAGGATCCTACAAATTTCAGCCTGATAAGATATATCGGGAGATCTTCAAACTTTTGTCCCAATCCGCCATAAAGGCACATACATGTGTTTGTAACTGAAGAGAACTGTTTCATGAAATAAACTTTGACCACAATGACTCTGGATATTTTCTATTCTATAGCATTCTGTTCTTTTTAGTAGGTGATTAGCTGCTGAGTTGATTTCTTAAGTTCCCTGTTTCAAACACAATATATGCCACAGAGCTGAGGTCAGTTCTCCGGGCAGGGTATCAGCTAGCATCCTGTACAAGAAGACCCCTGTGATCATTTTTCCGTTAGAGCCAAGTGCTAGGAGTCTGGGCACATAGCACGTGACCACATGCTTGTGGTTCTGTGTTGGTTAAGGCTGTCTTAGAGGTTGGGGCGCCTGGGTGGCTCAGTGGGTTAAGCCGCTGCCTTCGGCTCAGGTCATGATCCCAGGGTCTTAGGATCGAGTCCCGCATCGGGCTCTCTGCTCAGCGGGGAGCCTGCTTCCCTCTCTCTCTGCCTGCCTCTCCATCTACTTGTGATTTCTCTCTGTCAAATAAATAAATAAAATCTTTAAAAAAAAAAAAAAGGCTGTCTTAGAGGAAAAATATATAGTATAAAAATTAAACTTTCATTTACTCAAGTACTCTTCAATCACAGAGAAATCTCACACAAATCTTCCAAGAAAATAATAAGTATGTAAATAGGGTTTTAACTAATTTGTTATTTGTTCTTCAATACTTTGGAAATCCATTCTAGAGTAAGGCCTCTTCTCAGTTTTCTAATTAAAGTCCTACTTTGATTAAAGTCAGTTTCTGTGAATTCAGAGAAAAGAAACAGAAATGTTCAGTTATGGAATGGCTGTTAAGTGTCAGACAGTATACTACATATGGTCCTAGAAATTATCTTACTCAGGCAGTCGCCTTAAGAATGAGGGCACTGAGGCTTTACAGTCTAGGGAACTTGCCCACTTCTATAGCTACTAAACAAATATTAGCTATGGGATTCACACATGGTTTTCTAAACCCCACACTTCAACCTAACACTGTATTTGAATTTTTTTTTTTTAAGATTTTATTTATTTATTTGACAGACAGAGATCACAAGTAGGCAGAGAGGCAGGCAGAGAGAGAGAGAGAGAGAGAGAGGGAAGCAGGCTTCCTGTGGAGCAGGGAGCCCGATGTGGGGCTCGATCCCAGGACCCTGAGATCATGACCCGAGCTGAAGGCAGCAGCCCAAACCACTGAGCCACCCAGGCGCCCCTGTATTTGAATTTTTTAAAAAAGATTTTATTTATTTGACAGAGAATAGAGAGCACAAGTAAAAAGAGCAGCAGAGGGAGAGAGAGACGCAGGCCCTCTGCTGAGCAGAGAGCCTGATGTGGGGCTCGATCCCAGGACCCTGGGATCATGACCTGAGCCAAAGGCAGCTGCTTAACCAACTGAGCCACCCAGGCACCCCCTGTATTTGCATTTTAAAACAATTCACTAATAGCTGTCTGATAATGCAGTTAGTTGGAAATGTTACATGTGTCAAACATCCACTGCTTCCCTTATGGGATGGCCCTTTTTTTTTTTTTTTTAAAGATTTTATTTATTTATTTGACAGAGAGAGATCACAAGTAGGCAGAGAGGCACGC
>NC_081559.1:17128964-17175918 GCF_022355385.1 Mustela nigripes | reverse complement strand
AAAGATTTTATTTATTTATTTGACAGAGAGAGATCACAAGTAGGCAGAGAGGCAGGCAGAGAGAGAGAGAGAGGAGGAAGCAGGCTCCCTGCGGAGCAGAGAGCCCGATGCGGGACTCGATCCCAGGACCCTGAGATCACGACCTGAGCCGAAGGCAGCGGCTTAACCCACTGAGCCACCCAGGCGCCCTGGGATGGCCCTTTTTGAAGATATTTCATAATCGGGGGCATCTGGGTGGTGGAGTCGGTTGGGGATCCGACTGTTGGTTGCAGCTTAGGTCGTTAGGTTATGAGACTGAACCCTGCTGGGCTCCAGGCTCAGCATGGAGTCGGCTGAAGATTCTCTCTCGCTCTGCCCATGCCCCCCAAGCTCACTCTCTCAAATAAAATAAATAAATCTTAAAAAATATTTTTTTCATATTTTTTAATGCTTTCTTGTCAGAACAATCCTTCTTCAATACCTCATACTTAGATGCATTTCTCCTTCTTAAGAATGGCTAATGGAAGAGGGTTTAACCGGTCACGGTACTCTGTCGTGCATTGTGTGAGTACTTTTCCTGTACTCCATTTTATATTTAACACCTTGATTGAGTCTGAGGGACACCAAGATCTCAGCTAAACTTAAAATTCTTTGTTGTAGACTGCCAACTATCTGGGTATTCAAAGCTACCTGGAGGGGCCATTTGGTTCAGTTGGTATAGCACGAGACTCTTGATCTTGGGGTTGTAAGTTCAAGCTTCACGATGGGTATGGAGATTACCTAAAAAAAAAAAAAAAAAAAAAAGAATCTGGGAAAAAAAAAATCAATGGACTATTTCTGTTTTAATGTAGATATTGAGTATGCCACAATCTTAATCTCCTTTCATCTTTTCCTATGTTGAGGTCAACTTGTAACGAGTGCTGCTAAGCCCACTGTCTTGGTAGTGTTTCAAAACAAAACAATAACAAAACAGTACTCCCTGACCTTGAGCCATACTGCCTGTAAGGTGTTTACTGGCAAGCAACCAAAAAGGGCAGCTGACTTTACACAGCACTTACTAGGGCTGGAGACCCTGCCTTGGGCCCTCCGCGCACTGTGCCACTTAATCCTTACCATAATACAGTAATGTAGGTGCTATTATTATTCTCATTCTGACAAATGAGGAAACTGAGAGGTTAAAAGCTCGCCCAGCATCACACTACCAAGGAAAGTGGTAAAGCCAAGTTCCTGAACCAGATGGCCTTGACAGGAGATCGGGCTCCTAACCACTTCACGCTGTTTTGCACAAGAGGAACACACATGGAAACCAATGAACAAACAAAACCCCCCAAATCCTAGAAAACAACTCAAGGCACAAAGTAACAACACGGTCACTGTAGACTCAGGTGGCATCAGAAAGCTTTGGGGACATGATTCTGAGCCAGGCATCAAAGCAGAGTGGGAACGCGGGCATCCAGACAAGAATGGCCATGACTTGCTGTGTAGGGCAAAAAACAGCGTCAGCCTAACAGAAGGATGAGGTTGGATCATTTTGAGTAGAATCTAACCGACTGCTGTCCCCTCATTTCTTTCTCTTTCTTTTTTTTTTCTTTCTCTTTCTGGTTTTCCTTAATAAAGCAAAATGCAGGGGCACCTGGGTGGCTCAGTGGGTTAAGCCTCGGCCTTCGGCTCAGGTTGTGATCCCAGAGTCCTGGGATCAAGTCCCACATCAGGCTCCCAGCTCCACGGGGAGTCTGCTTCTCCCTCTGACCTCCTCTCTCAATAAATAAATAAATAAACAAACAAATAAAGCAAAATGTAAATACCTACTTGTAAGCTCATATAGCACCCAGACATGCATAGAACAGAAACAGCAATGTATACAGTTAAGGTAAAAAGTATAATTTCGGTTACTGAGGCCTTTTCTCCTGGTGTACAACTGGCCTTACCCCTTGAGAATTTGATAATCTTCCTCACCTGAATTTGAATCAAGCTATTTGAATCGTGTTAAGAGTAACTCCTTAGTGGGGTGCTTGGGGCAGCGCAGGTGTTTAGTGACTGACTGTTGTTTTGGCTCGGGTTGTGAGGAGTCCCGCATCCACTCCCTGTTCACTGGGGAGTCTGCTTCTCCCTCTACTCCTCCCCTCCTGCTCGTGATCTCTAGCTCAAAGAAATAAATAAAATCTTTTAAAAAATATTTTTATTTTTTTATTTTTATTTTTTTTTTTTTAAAGATTTTATTTATTTATTTGACAGAGAGAAATCACAAGTAGATGGAGAGGAAGGCAGAGAGAGGGAGAGAGAGAGAAGCAGGCTTCCTGCTGAGCAGAGAGCCCGACGTGGGCCTCGATCCCAGGACCCTGAGATCATGACCTGAGCCGAAGGCAGCGGCTTAACCCACTGAGCCACCCAGGCGCCCTAAAAAATATTTTTAAAAATTGTAATTCCTTACTTTAACTGAATGAGAGAAGTTCCCTTTTTTTCCAGCCTCACTATTGAACCCTGGCCGTCTGTAACAAATATATGACAAAGACATCACATATAGTACAGGAAGTTCAAAGTTATTAATGAACGTGTTCCAGAACATCACTGTCCATTAGCTGTTTGGAACCTAGAATTTATTTTCCCATGGAAATAGTGGTTAAGTTCCCAGTGGGTCTACAAAAGCTAGCTTTACCAGGAATGTAGCAGAAATGAACACTGTAATCTTTGTGTTGACCTTTGCCTGTTATTCTGAGGACTCAATGGATTTTCCTTCTTACTACAATATTTTAACTAACCAGCACTTTTGGAACAGTTTTTCATTATTAATTCTAGAAAAGGTTGATAATCACTTATAATTGTACTCAAATCCAATCATTAGTACTGCTTTTGGGTGTTCTTTTTTACTGATCATTACTTACACAACTTTGGTTAGAGTTGGTTAGTCCACAGAAAGCCTCCAAAATGCCAACAGCCTAGGCTAGGAGGTTACATTCTTCTGCCGAAAGTGTGATAAGGCAGTTAGATGGCACTAGGGACACATCCCGTTCCTGGTGCTGCCAGTGACCAGTGGGTTCCTAGAGGGGGTATGTTTTGGGACTTGTCGGGGGGCAAGGGGGAGACTTTCTTGGTTTCTGTCTTGGCATCAGGTAGGAATTCCCAGGTCTCAGTGCCCCTGGATTAGGTGTTAGAACGTGGAGACGACCTGATCGTGTGTGTTTTGACTACAGCTAAATCTATATTACAGAAATTTCATACTCAAATAATCTAAAACCATGACCTGGATGTCTGCCAACTACGCTTGCCTCAGAAACATTTTCTTGCAGGGCACCGTAACCACAATAAAACCGGATCTTTGTTTTAGATAGAAACATCACCAACAAATGTTTCCAAAACAGAAATGCTTAAAGTGAAAAAAAAAAATTGTGTCTATGGCCATCATAATAGTGTGGTTTTGAAAACTTTTAGGCTCTGTACACATAGCCTACTTCTACCTTTTTACCCCCTTGGGAGTTTTTACCCTGGCTAGGAACTCCTGATGACTTTAGCATCTGTCTTTGGAAATGTATATATACATGCCCTTATCCCCCCCGCCCCCGCAAAAAAACCCCATGTATAATTTGTATAACCACGTCTGCTGTCAGTGTCTTTTAAAACACTTGATTCTGTGAGCAAACATTTGCCAACAAAGGCATAGGTTTATTGCTTAAAGACATGTAATATTATTAAACATGTATAAATCTTTCATTTTAAATCCACACAATCTATGGACGAGACCTTTTAAGGATATAGGTGGTATTTTCGTAATGACTTCACAGTAAATGTTCATCATAAGGTGGCTAATTTTTACAAGGTTAAAATAATTAATACTTAAATAGATCAGTTAAAGATTCTAATACAGCAAAAATATTAAATTAAGTCAAACATTTTCTATTTCAACAAAAGGCCAAACTGCTTGTGAAACGAAGGCACAGTAACAGAATAAATAGGACACTACTGCTTCAAGTATTATTTTGGTCAGATTCTGGCATTTATTCATGCCTGTAGGTCACTGTCGTCCATTAACTAGATCTTTATAGGGGCGCCTGGGTGGCTCAGTGGGCTAAGCCTCTGCCTTCGGCTCAGGTCATGATCTCAGGGTCCTGGGATCGAGTCCCGCATCAGGCTCTCTGCTCTGCGGGGAGCCTGCTTCCCCCTCTCCCTCTGCCTGCCTCTCTGCCTACTTGTGATCTCTGTCTGTCAAATAAATAAAATCTAAAAAAAACACAAAATAGCATAACCTAACAACCATAGATAGCATTTCTAATTATGCTAGTACTTCACAACATACACTGTTAATTTTTTCCTGTCTTTTTTTATTTATTTACCAGAGGGAGAGAGGGGGAGGAGGGCGAGCACAGGCAGATAGAATGGCAGGCAGAAGCAGGGGGAGAAGCAGGCTCCCCCCTGAGCAAGGAGCCCGATGCAGGACTCGATCCCAGGATGCTGGGATCATGACCCGAGCCGAAGGCAGCTGCTTAACCAACTGAGCCACCCAGGCGTCCCAATTTTTTCCTCTCTTATTCACAGTGCTATTTCGCTGACAACTTGCATTCCTCACAATAACATAGACCTAGTTACTAGACCTCAGGAAGGTGAAATAGGCCCCTGATTGTCACTAACGAGGGTTCTGATTGCTGGCTACTCAAAATTTGTTTTTTGGCAGAGGGCATAGGGCAGGAATCTAGCATTTCCAGATACACAACATAGGCACCTCAGCACTTCTAGAGCACAAGGAGAATTTAAAATCTTCTTAGAAAGTTTTAAGGCCAAGAAGGTCTACACCCCCTTGAAAGTATAGACAGTTATCCCAACTGTATTTATTTATTTATTTTTAAAATTTTTATTTATTTATTTGACAGACAGAGATCACAAGTAGGCAGAGAAGCAGGCAGAGAGAGAGAGAGGAGGAAACAGGCTTCCTGGCGAGCAGAGAGCCCGATGTGGGGCTCGATCCCATCATGACCCAAGCTAAAGGCAGAGACTTTAACCCACTGAACCACCCCGGCACCCCCCAACTGTATTTAAATGAAGAAAAGACAAAGAGGAGGAGGAGAGCAAAGAAGGAGAAATAATCCTGTTTGGAGCTTTTGGGGGTATTACATGAGAGCACATACATAAAGTGTCCAGCAAGGTTACCAAAATGCAGTTGGGCTCAATAGTATTAGCCAAATTTGAGTTTTGGGATTTTTTTTGGGGGGGGGGGGGCACAAAATAGGGTTATTTAAGGTTAATTATGTCAGCAGGTTTTTTTTTTTAAAGATTTTATTTATTTTACAGAGAGAGAGAGATCACAAATAGGCAGAAAGGTAGGTTGGGGGGGGGGAGCAGGCTCCCTGCTGAGCAGAGAGCTTGAAGTGGGGCCCCATCCCAGGACCCTGAGATCATGGCCTGAGTCGAAGGCAGAGGCTTAGCCTACTGAGCCACCCAGGTGCCCAGTTTTTTTGTTTTGTTTTGTTTTTAAGATTTTACTTATTTAGGGACGCCTGGGTGTCTCAGTTGGTTAAGCAGCTGCCTTCGGCTCGGGTCATGATCCCAGCGTCCTGGGATCGAGTCCCACATCGGGCTCCTTGCTCGGCTGGGAGCCTGCTTCTCCCTCCGCCTCTGCGGCCTCTCTGCCTGCCTGTGCTCGCTCTCTCCCTTTCTCTCTCTAATAAAAAAAAAAAAAAAAAAAAAAAAGATTTTACTTATTTATTTGAGAGAGAGCATGCAGGAGTGTGGGCATGAGCTGGGGGAGGGGTAGGGGAGAGGGAGAAGCGGACTCCCTGCCGAGCAGGAAGTCTAAAGAGCGGGGCGCTGTATCCTACGACTCTGAGATCATGATCTGGGCCAAAGGCAGACACTTAACTGACTGAGCCACCCAGGCGTCCCAGTTAGGTCAGTAGTTTTGTTACTACCTGCAGCTTCTAGGAATTCCGGAGACATACCTCCTAATACAAGTTCAATGAGCAACTGAAACACTGACCAATCAAATTCACCAAATATTGCGAACGCAGTGAGATTTCTTTCTCGGTTAGGCTGTAATTCCCCAAGTCTGCAGCTGGTGCATAAACATCATGGATTATAGGCATGTATAAGTCAAGTTTTATAAAGACACTGAAATACTAAGATTATGCATCAAATCCCATATCCTTTTCGTGCAAATAAGTTTGTGGGACACAAGAGGGATTGCATAAAAGGGTGCAGTCAGCTTAAAGTGAACACATCTTAATTTCTTCAAAAATGCAAAGCATACCTATAAAGTCACATCATATAGAAGAACAAGTTTGAAACCCGTTTTTCAAGTCCACTAAGGTTCCATATTAAGGGAAGTAATTTCCTTGTCATGACCAATGCGTTTGATCTCCAAATGTTTTTTAAAAACTTGTAAATAAAATACAACTTCCCAGTGAGGTTTCCAAGATAAGAATCAGTTAATTTTACTTGAATTACTTTTTGGTTTTTTTTTTTTTTTAAGATTTTTCTTATTTGAGAGTAAGAGGGCAAGGGAGAGAGCACAAGCAGGGGGAGGTGGCAGAGGGAGAGGGAGAAGAGGCTCCAAGCAGGTTCCACATCAAGCAGATCCCAGACCCCGGGATCATGACCTGAGCCGAAGGCAGCCATTAACCAACTGAGCCACCCAGGCCCCACAACTTTTGATTTTTCTACTAACGGGAGGGGAAAAAAAAAAGCCCACAAAAGAAAACCCAGACTATTCAGGTACTGTATTCAAATTTAGATGATAAAGATGGTAAAGATGATCAAGATAAACATGAAAATAATAAGTATTTGATATATGCATTATCTGAACTCACTTTAACATTATGGGAATTTCTAAATTTGGACGCTCAAAAGAAGAAACATTTTTAAGTGGAGTCATCAGTTATTTCTAAGTGCTTTGCAATACATTTTAAATGAAAGAAATTAAATATTCTGCTGATTCGAGGCACTAATATTACAAATCCATTCCCACTAGGTTAGCAAACATATGTCAGAAAAATAACTTAGTCTAAGATTCAATTCATCATTCCCAGTAGAACCCACAAAAAGATCCTTTAGTCATTTTTTGGTACTCTCCCCTTTCTTGGCAAAAATAGAAAAATATCTCTGGAATTTATTCTCCTCCAATAAGAGTTCAGTGGGAATTGTTGCAAGGGGGCGGATCCCTTCTCTTACCTCTGTGCTACCTCAGCTTTGTGCAACTTTGATCTCACTTACCTACGAAGCTTTGCTCGTTAAAAAAAAGTAGACCTGTGACATCCACTGCAATATATTAAAAGTAATTTATAGAGGCCAGCAGCACATTGGAAGTTATAAACTAACAACACAGCAACTCGAACAAAAACACACATTTTCCCATTCTGTGACACAGAAAAGTGGGCAGCAACACGTGCGAGTCACCAAAGATCTAAAGAATCCAATGAGAAAGTCCAGTATCTAGGTATAATAAGCAGTTTCTTAATAAGCAGTCTTAAAGAAAATCTAAAGCTTTCAAATCTATTTCCAGTTTCACAGTAACCTTTCTTCCTGAGGAGAGCCTAGCAGAATTATTTCCAGAAATCTGGTCAGTTACCCTGAAGTTGTATTTAACCTCTCAGTGATCTCTGCCTTTATTTGCACTGTGAAAAATAAACAGCTGTGTCCAGCCTTTCTGGACACTCAATAGGTTTTATTTACATTGCTTTGAGAAAAGGAGACAAAAGACATCCCTTTACAATTGTCTTTTCGGAATCTCAGTTTTGAGGGGAATAAATAACACACATTTTTGTATATAAGACAACCTGTACAGATACATGTAAAAAAATATAAACAGACAAATGAAGATAACGTGGCTATGAAGTCTCTTGAAGTACAAATTTATAAACAGACCCCCAGCCCCAGAACTTGGATCTGCAATGGAGAAAAATCAGGATTAGCCTGAAATAAAATAAAATAAGATAAAATAAAATAAGATAAAATAAGATAAAATAAAATAAAATAAAATACCACTGCCCCCGACACGGGAAAAAAAAAATTAAATAGACAAGAGAAAACAATAATCACCGGAAAACCTGTGTCTTGTAAAGATTTCTCTCCATCAGAAGATGCAGAAACATTTTGCCCCGTGGTGCCCATGAAAACGTTTCTCAAGCACCCCCAGTTTCTTCCCCGCCTTTTCCCCCAGGCGCCGGTGTAGACGGCCGGTGTGGACTTTTTTCCAGAGATGAGAAGTAGAAATTTGTACTTTATCGGGAGCGGGTGCACTTTTCCCCCCGGCCCCCCTTTCCTCTGCCTCCAAGATGGTAGGAAAGTTGTCGTTTCGGAGGGCAGAGGAGCGGCTCTCTGGTGTTATGTCCTCGCAGTGCCTGTAGTGGTGCTGTAGGAGGCTGCTGCCTCTTCTGTGCAGCCCCGGCAGCCCTGCCTTCTTGGCTGGAGAGTATATTCAGGGATTTCCCCTTAATAATCACCGACCCTGGGAGCACTTTTTAGTTTCCAAAATAAAAATATGATCCTCACCCCTCTTGCTTGACAGGGAAAGGCTCTCGCCGGAGCCCAGGGGGGAGCAGTAGCAGCGGCAGCCGAGCTTCCTAGTCCATTGCCAGCGCCTCTCACTCTGATCTGTCAGCCCGGCCGAGGGAAAAGGGGGGAAGGAGAAAAAAAAAAAAAGCAGCTGAAAGGTAAGCAGAGGCGGCCCCAGGCCCGGCCCACATCCCCGGGCTCCCGTAGGGCGGCGGGCAGGGCCGCGCAGGCAGGGCGGGCGGCGAGCGCGCTTACGTGAGGCCGGGGATTCGCCGGCCCGCGTCAGGCCCCGGGCAGAGAATGAAAGGGTGAGAGGGGCCGGCGCCGGGGCGGCGGGGGCTGGGGGCCGCGGGGCCCTGGGGGCGCCCACGGGCGGCGGTGGCTGGCGGGCGGGCGGGCGGGGGTCCGGCCGGGGCCCGAGCCGGGAGAGCAGCGCGGCCTGCGCGGGCCGGGGTGGGGGTGTGGGCCGGGGCGGGCGTTTGGGGTTGGGGGGTGGTGGGGGGGGGGAAGCCGGCTAGGCCTCGGGCCGGCGGGCCCCGCGGCTGCCGCGCCCTGCCCCAGCACCCCGGGCCTCCCCGCGCCCCTCCGGCTCCCCCGGGGCCTCCGGGCGGGACGGCGGCGCTGCGGGGCCGGATCGTGCGCCGGGCCGGGAGGCTCCCCGCGGGGCGGCAGGCCCGGGTTGCCGGGACGGGGGCGTCAGGGCCTAGGAGTGGGGAATGGGCACCCTTCCGCCCCCTCGCCCTGGTCTCTCGCAGACGCCCCCATCCCCCTCGATTCCGGTAATAGTTGAATTTATTTATCCGTCTCTGCGCTCCGGGCGGCCAGGCCGGGGCGGGGCGGGCGGCCTGGCGGGCGTGGGGTGGGGTGGAGGGGCGGTGAGGAGTCAGGTGCAGCCGCGGCCCGGAAAGTTTCCTTTTAGGCCCGAATTGGGGGTTGCCCTCCTTTCGGGGAGCCCTGGTCCTAGCGCCCGCGACCCCCGAGGGCGTGGGGGGAGAGCACTCGGCTATTTTGCAACTCTTTGCCAGTTCCTGTCCATTGAAGGTACTCCGCCCCTGTCCCCCTCGCCCGCGCCCCACCCCACTCCCCGGCGAGCCCTTCCCGGGCTGCAAACTCCAGCCCGTCCCCCTGGAGCCCCCACGGGCTGGGGAGAGGGCCTTCTCTGCCCGTCTGGAAAAGTTTTCCAGGGATTTTTCTTAGCGTATTAGTTAGTGACTGGGCTTTTGCTGCGGGAGAGGAGGAGGTACATTCAGGTGGTATTTCTCCTGGGTAGGCTCCCCTGATCGCCCTTTTAGCCCTTTACTCCAGACACCGGGGGTGTTCATTTCCGATTAAGCGACCCCCCGCCTTTCTTCCCGGACTCCTTTGGGTCTCAGGCCCCCTTTTCTGGACGGTCCCCGCAGAGGGAAAAAGACTGTAGGGACCGGCGAGGAGACTGTCATGAGAGGGGGCTGGATTTCTGGAGCAGCCCCCAGACGTAGGAGTTTCCTGCCCTATTTGGTCAGTGTCTGGGACATCAGACACACGAGCAGAACCCAAGGGGGAGACCCCGGTTGTCAGCACGCTTGGAAGCATTACAATTTCGGAGGAGGGAGAGGAGGTGGGCAGGGCAGCTCCTGAAACAAGGTCTGCGGTTTGAGGATGAGCAGTTTCTCTCTTCTGACCATAACTCTTTGAATTTCTGTGATATTCTTATGTTTGACCCTAGAGATAGAAAATAGGGATTTTAGGGAAACTTGTTATTGCCACAACTCGGAAGGGTCGGTGGAAGAGCCCTCAGGGAACTGAACATAGCTGACACAGTGTGGTTTTGGTAATTTTTTTTTTTCCTATGTTTAAACGGATTTAATTTTAGCTTTATTTTGGTGCCATGAGCTTTGAAAGTTGCAAAAAAAAAAAAAAAAAAGTCAAAAACTTTAATTTCCAAATCTAGATTTCCTGGTTTTCAGGGATGGGATGTTTCCTGTGGTTACACTTAACCTCCTTTTGGTTGTTCTTTAGTATGGAAATGGAAATGTTAATGTCCTCTGCCCCCCACTACCAGCCCCTGGTGTGGGCAAGTTTGGAGGTTATTTTTCCTCTTTCACTTTTATTTTTCCCCCCTTTCTTTTTTTAGTGGACCTGTGGTATTATGTGCTGTGTATCTGCGTGTGTGCTGCCTGGTATCAGGCTGTAGTTCGCTGGCAGAGGTGTTCCACATTCTGACCACACACCCCCCAGAGCACTGTTACCTAGTGAAAAGCTGCCCCTTGCAGAGCAAGAGATAACCCATGACTTGGTCTGACTTCTGTCAGGCGTGGAAGTGAGACTCCTTCTGTGATTCTTACTAAGTGTGGCTTTCTTTTCCTTTTGTCTGCCTAAAATAAAACTCCTTCTGTTTCTCCACAATGATAGATACCCAGCCAGTTAGCATTTTACTTAAGGAAAGCTTGATATTTGAGGTTGTATGGATTTCATTCAAAAATGCAAATTACATTTAATGGTTGTTTAACTTTATTGATGAATTGAAATTGCGTATTGACTCCGACATTTTCATAAGCTTGTGTACCCAGAATTGTTACTTCTGTTCTAGCTCGTCCTTATTTTTAGAGCATGTTGGATAGAAGAAATCATTCAGGGAGTCTCTTTTTTTCCTACAACATTTTAGGATTTAAAAAGATCTCTCTGCCCCATAAATTAAGATCTTTAAGGTATATTGTCGACTTTAGTTTTCTAAGCTTTCAGAAGGATCCTGTCCCAAACCTACATAATTTCCTAATCCAATCACCTTGTGGGCTACTTGACTCCTGAGGGAATGGAGGATTTGATATTTTTCTAAGTTACATTTTATTCAAAACTAATGAGACTTTCAGGGCAAATACTGAATTAATTTTAAATTGCAAAGATAATGCATTTTTCACTATTAAATATTTAGTTTCAAAAGTAGATGTTTATTTTAATTTGTAAGTCTGAAATAATCATATTTTATTTCCTCTGAAAGATTGTATAAGGAAATTTGTATACTCCCACCCCAGCTATTTTCCTCAGCAAGTCATTTTAGAAAACTGAAACACTACTATTTTAGAGAAATGAGATTTTAGTTTATATGGATTTTAAAATTTCGAAGTCAGAGCGCTCAAAATTAAATATGTCATTAAAAAAAAAAGTGCTGATCCATTCATTCTCACCTGAGATGTTTCCCAAGAGTTCATAGCTCTCACTATCCAGGTTTGGAACAGCAGTTATGAATAATGAGAGGTCATTTTTATTTTATTTTATTTATTTGGCAGATAGAGATCACAAGTAGGCAGAGAGGCAGGCAGACAGAGAGAGAGGGAAGCAGGCTCCCCGCCAAGCAGAGAGCCCAAAGCGGGACCCGATCCCAGGACCCTGAGATCATGACCTGAGCTGAAGGCAGCAGCCCAATCCACTGAGCCACCCAAGCGCCCTGAGAGGTCATTTATATCTGAATACAGTTAGCAATATTGTCGGACACGCAACACCCCCACACACCTGGTGACTTGTAGACAATAGATGAATAGGTGAGACTGAGTTGGAGGCCGCCAATTGTCCCCAAAGCAGATACTCTGCAGTTTATACAATGGAGTCACATTTAATTCCCTGTAACTTATGCTAATGCCATTCTGCTTTGCAAAACAAACAGCAGGGGAATCTCCTTCCCACTCCCCTCAGGTACGGGTCTGTCCCAGAGTCCTCCCTGTCCTGGCTGATTTTCCAGAGAATGCTTCTGGCTCTTTTGAGACACTTGGGGAGTTAACTAAAGCTTAAAGTTAAAACCTTAGGCCTCTCTATCTTTTCCCACCCTCACTCAATACGCCAGGTTTCCTGGTTCTGATTCTTTCCCAGAATGTGCTTTGTTTTTAAACAGCTTCTCAGTTAAATTTTATTTGTGTATCCTGCAGTCAGACGCATGGGGACTGGGCTTTGGGTTCTGATCCCAGCTCTTCAAGGGGTGCGTTACTTAATCATTGGTTTCTTTATCTGTAAAATGGAAATACAACATTTGTGATGCAAGAATTAGATGAGATGGCCCATGTGCAACGTGGCTCTTAGTAGGTCCTGGTTAACGATTCCCCTAATCCACCTTACCCTTTTTAAATTAAAACCATTTTATTTATTTATTTTTTAAAAGAATTTACTTTTTTTTTTTTTAGATTTTATTTTTTTATTTGACAGACAGAGATCACAAGTAGGCAGGGAGGCAGGCAGAGAGAGAGAGAGAGAGAGAGAGAGAGAGGAGAAAACAGGTTCCCCGCTAAGCAGAGAACCCGATGCATGGCTCAATCCTAGGACCCTAGGACCATGACCTGAGCCGAAATCAGAGGCTTTTATTTAACCCACTGAGCCAGCCAGGTGCCCCTAATTAAAACCATTTAAATACCATCTCTCTTATTGGCTTGTTTGCTTTTTTTCTGACTTAAAGTTATACAGGCTTTTATTCATCCCGCTCAGACCTGTTTTTCATATTCAGGAGATAACTCACCACTGTTTACATATTTTGTTGTGTGATTGTGTGTACATGCAACATAATCTTAGGATCTCCCATTTAACAGTGTTGTGTAGTTTTCTGTTGGCTAAGCGCTTTCTTTTGCTGGCCTTGTAGCTCCTCTGATTGGACAAATTGCTTAATTTCACTAAGTCTCAGTTTCTCCGTCTGTGAAAAGGGGTGATAGTAATACCTTTTCCATGGGTTGCTGTGGCCACTGAATGATTGGAATCGCACAGTTTCTAGAATGGTGCCGGGTGCATGACTTTTATATAATATTTTCCTCCAAAGATTTTTACTATTCTGGGTATGAGATTTTTTTTTTCCAATGTAAGTTCTTGGCTCCGCAGATATTACTAATACTAGTAAGTATTTGAGTGCAGATATAATAGTGTAATTACCTTCATGGGGCAAATAACTGTTTTTGTGCCAGTAAAAAAGTTGGCAGTGTATTCCTAGAAGTCTCAGCAGCTCGTGGTGGTCTAGCTCACCACCATGAATTCTGTGAGTTGGCAGATGTAAGTGCAGATTGGTAAGTGCGGTGGGGAAGAAAGGTGGGTTTACTTGTAGTCAGTTGCTCCTTTGACACTTGGAGTTCTAGGCCTGCTAGGTAGGGTGTAAGCGGCCTAGGGTGTAAGCCCTAGTCCGTGACTTTGGATGGCCTATCCGGGAGGGTGGGATGTTTACCTGAGGCATGATGGGAGTTGCCAGAACCAGGGCTGTTCCATTCACTTACCAGATCAGTTTCCTCTTGGTCACTGTGGCCTTGTTATACAAAGACACTGTTCTCTGCCCTTGAGGAGTTTTTAGTCTAGTGGGGGAAAAAAAAAAAGGCTGGCATTCATCATTGAATGATAAGGGATAGATTAGCCTGGAGGGAGAAAACCTATTTCTTCTGGCCTAGGGGTAAGCCTTAAAGAGGAGAAGGACTTTCCAGGATTTCTAGACTTTAATAAAGGTTTCTGCCCTAAGCGAAGGGGAGGAGTTAGAAAGGCATTCCAAGAGGTGGGACCTGCTCCTATGAATAAATGCCTGAGGACAAAAGAGTATTCTGTGTTGCAAATTGTAGGAGTAGTAGGAACAGGAATAAATAGTGGGAGGGGAGAAGTCTGCCAGGCCTCCGTCCTAAGTGTTGGTGGGCTCTGGTGGGCTCTGGTGGGCTCGGGAGTTTGGATTCCTTTTATGTTCCTACGCGGACCCTGAAGGCCTTTGGTCAAGTAAATTATTTGCGTTTTAGAGGATCCAAGTTGTACAGAGTGGAAGGAACAGGCCAGTGAGGCAGCTACTAAGGAGAGATGGAAGGTTTGAACTGAGGCCCTGGCATTGACAGTGGAGATGGAGAGAAGTCAGTGGAGAGGCTGCTCACTGAGGTAAAGCGGTCTGTATAGGTTGGCCAGACGTAGCTTGTTGAGGGCGGGGGGATCACCCTCACAGGGCTGACAGCTGCAGCCATAGAAGCAGAAACATTTGGCTTAGTCTGGTTCTTAATCTTCTGGGGGAATCTGATGAACTCTCTGGATTCTTCTCCAGAAGAATGCATTTTTGCATGTTTACGGTTCTGCATGTGGCTTGGGTTCATAACCTGTGGTCTTGGGGTAGATGTAGAGTGGAAGATCACATGAAAGGCTGTAGAAATGTTTTGCTTGATTCACTTTTTATATGTTTGTGACTTGATCACTGCCATTTCATAGATAAGGAAATAGATTTACTTGGTCAAGGTCAGGCATCTTTATTTTAACAGTTTAATGGACTGCTTGCATTTTTGTGTGGAAACCTGGATTTCTCCTTCAGAAAAGTGGCTAAGGTTTAGAAACCTTGGGTCTGTATTTTTTTCCCTTTTTTCTGTCTTTTTTTTTTTTTTTTTTTTTAATCCCGACAACTTGCTGGAGCTGGTTAGAGTGAGCCTCCTTTAGATGAGCAAAGTTTGCTGGTCGCCTCTGGCCGGCCCCTGTGGCATGTTTAGGCATTTGATCTTGCAAAACCCTACAAGCTAAGAAGAAGAAAATCTTGCGGAACAGGGACATTTAAGGGTGGAAGCAAGAAAAAGGAAGCCACTGAGCTGCCAGAACGGAGAGAGTCTCAAGAAAGAGAAAGTGGTCAACAGTGTCAAAGCAGCAGAGAGGTTAAGTAAGAGAAGGATGGAAAAGTGCATGTGAAATTTAGCAACAAAGAAACCATTCGTTTCAGATTCTTAGAAGGAAAGAATTTTGAGGACTAGAGCTATAACTTAGTTTTTCCTCTGGTCCTGCAGTACAGACTTTCTGTAATGATGAAGAGTGACTGTGGCATGGATAGGAGTTCAGCATTTGTTGTAAAGGATAGTTAAATGGAGTTCATCAATGCTGTAACCGAATCAAGCGCTGCTCATTGGTATTTTCCATCACTATATAGATGCTCTAGAAAATGTAAAAATTATACTTTTAACATTGGGTTCTTTTTTTTTTTTTTTTTAAGATTTTTTTTTATTTATTTATTTTACAGAGAGAGATCACAAGTAGGCAGAGAGGCAGGCAGAGAGAGAGAGAGGAGGAAGCAGGCTCCTGCTGAGCAGAGAGCCCGATGCGGGACTCGATCCCAGGACCCTGAGATCATGACCTGAGCCGAAGGCAGCGGCTTAACCCACTGAGCCACCCAGGCGCCCGACATTGGGTTCTTAATATAGATTATAGAAAAAAAATATATAGATTATAGGAAACAATTCTTAGTGGTTCTGTTACTCAAGCCCCAAGGAGGTGGGAGGGCCTGACTTAATGGAGAATTACCCTGTACCATTCAGAAAAGCACTAGCCGCTGGAGAGAGCATTTTAGCCCTGCAGATTCTAGATTAAAATGATAATACCAATAAACTACTACTTACTGCTTTTAATAGTAGTTAAGATTAAGTGATTACTATGTGCCGGGTGCCATGCTAAGTACGGTTCATGAAATACCTAATTTAATTCTCCTAAACGACTCAATGAGGTGCATGCTGTTATAGTTCTCTCTTTACATAGGAGGAAACTGGAACCTAAATAATTTGCCCAAGGTCACACACCTAGTAATTAGCAGAACCAGATTGGAGCACCATCTCTGATCCCCACCAGAGCCGAAGAGTGCCCTCCCCAACTGCTGCAGAAACTATCCTTACCTTTCTAATGAATCAATCCGCTAAGGAACTCAACTAGTGTAAAGGCTGTATTTAATTTCAGTTCATTATGCAGACTTATTTGTATAGTGCTGTTTGAGCACAGTATTTGTCACAAAACGTATATTCAGTAAGCACTTACTTGGTTTATTTTAAAATATTTTATTTTGAACTTTAATTATGCTGAGTATTATCTATGTTTACAGGTGATAGGCAGTTTTCTCCCTGATCGTTGTTTTCAGATCACATCAGTGGGCAGATTTTCATCACTTCCGAGTCTAATTTTACCACTTTTCACATTGGTATGTGGGATGTTAGTTTTGTTGTTGTTGTTGTTTTTTAATGAATGTACTCAGCTATTTAGTATCTCATTATGTTTTTGAGCTCCATGAAGTTGAATTAAAACTTGTTTCAGAAATAAGTTAGAATGGGGAGACAAGTTTTTTTAAGACCCGCGAGTATATGACTCGGGATAAGTATTTTTTTTTTTTAATTGTATTAAATATATTAGAAAGCTAACATTGTGGGAATTTAGGTGGTGGATGTAAAAAAATTGTAAGGTATGTTGTTGGTCTAGCTCTTAAAAGGGGGTAGAATATAAAATTACAGGTAGCAATTAGGGGAAATGCTGTGGCAGTGAAATGAACGTGCTTCTGAAACACGAGACTCAAAAGAACAGTCAGGACATACAGAGTTTCCACACGGATGTGGTACCGTTGCAGTCCCAAAGAGAGTAATGTTCATATTTTGGTCAGATTGGTTTATGCATTGCTGTGGGAGACTGAAAGGGCCATAGGTTGCTTTTGTTAAAAGCTTGTCTTCCATTTCTCCCTGCTAATGTCTTATTCCTCCGTTTCTGCAAAGATGAAACTATGGAAAAGAATCATTTTATTTTCCAATTAAACTCAGCATAGAATATCAAGGAAGGTTTGTTGTTCCTATTGTTGTTGTTGGTTTTTTTTTCCTATTGTTGTTGTTTTTTAAGATTTTATTCATTCATTTGAGAGACAGATTTTTTTAAGTTTCCTTTTAACTTTTTTCTTAAAAAAATTTTTTTTTTGCGAGACAGATATTTTTGATAATTTTTATTTTTTTATAATAAACGATAGGTTGCTTTTTTTTTTTTTTTTTTAATTTATTTGTCAGAGAGAGAGAGCACTAGCAGGCAATGTGGCAGGCAGAGGAAGAGAGAGAAGCAAGCTCCCCCTGAGCAAAGAGCCTGACATGGGGCTTGATCCCAGGACCCTGGGATTAGACAGAGAGATTGAGAGAGAGGATACAAGCAGGGGGGGAGGGAGAAGCAGGCTTCCTGCTGAGCAGGGAGCCCAGCACTGGGCTTCATCCCAGGACCCCAGGATCATGACCTTGAAGGAGCCGAAGGCAGGTGTATATCTGACTGAGCCACCCAGATGCTCCTAGGAAGGAGTTTTTAAGATCTTACACCTGTCCATTATTTCCTGCTCTTGAATTCCAGTATATGGACATGTTTGCCGTGAAAATACTCATTCTGTGAGACTACTCTCAGTAATGGTTACGTTTGCCTTTTGGTAATAAATAAGGGTGTGTATTCTGCTCTGCTCTGAAGTGCTTAATTGCTTGCATTCTCTATAAGGGAGCATAGATCCACTGACGTTCCCAACAAGTTACTTCCATAGCTGAAGATCATATCTACAGTTGCTGTTAATAAGTAGAGTATGGTTAGGATTTTTTTCTTCTTTGAAGTGATGCTGATCATGTGCTAAAAAATAGAGCTTTTAGGGGGTGCCTGGGTGGCTCAGTGGGTTTTAAAGCCTTTGCCTTCAGCTCAGGCCTTGATCCCAAGGTCCTGGGATCGAGCGCCGCATCAGGCTCTCTGTTCAGCAGGGAACTTGCTTCCCTCTCTCTCTCCGCCTGCCTCTCTGCCTACTTGTGATCTCTGTCTGTTAAATAAATAAATAAAATCTTTAGAAAATTTTTTAAAAAATGGAGCTTAGGGTATATCTTTTCTTCATAGATTAGACCATGTGATAGTGTTTAAATACTATTTGACTAAGATCATGTGGGCATTATATGTTTCTTCTCTTTATATCTTTGTATTTTATTTATTTACGTACTTGTTAAAAGATTTTATTTGTTTATTTGAGAGGGTAAGAGAGAGAGCAACGGGGAGGACAAGAGCAGGAAGAGGGAGAAGCCGCCTCCCTACTGAGCGGGAGGCCCTGTTCATTTCGGGGCTCCATCCCAGGACGCGGAGACCATGACCTGAGCCTCAGGGAGCGGCTTAACCTACTGAGCCACCCAGGTGCCCCAATATCTTTTTTTTTTTTTTTTTTTTTTTAAGATTTTGTTTTTTTATTTGAGGAGCACCTGGGTGGCTCAGTCATTGAGCGTCTGCCTTCGGCTCAGGTCATGATCCCAGGGTCCTGGGATGGAGCCCCACATCAGGCTCCCTGCTCAGCGGGAAGCCTGCTTCTCCCTCTCCCACTCCCCCTGCTTGTGTTCCTTCTCTCACTGTCTGTCTCTCTCTCTCCCTCTCTCTGTCAAATAAGTAAATAAAATCTTTATTAAAAGAAAAAGATTTTATTCATTTATTTGAGAGAGAGAGCACAAGCTGAGGGAGTTGCAGACGAAGAGGGAGAAACAGACTCTCCGCTAAGCAGGGCGCGCTGCGTAGGGCTCTACCACTGGGATCCTGACCTGAGCTGGAGACAGACACTTAACCCGCCCAGGAGCCCCTCCTCTCTTTTATGTCTTAGAACAGATGTTAAGGAGTGAAGGAGGCTCTGTGAACTTCACCTTTGGAGTTGGGGTAAAGAACTTCAGTTGTAGGAGGCTACATGAACAAATGAAGAAAAAAAAGTTTTTTTTTTCCCCTGAGATCTGCCTTAGTGCTTTTGTTTTAATTAAAAAGAAAAAAACCCATTAACGTAAAGACCAGATGAATAGTTGTTTCCAGTTTATACATGAAGTGATTTTGATATTAAATAATACTCATTTAGTAGGAAGTTCGATTTTGAGGCAGAGGGCCATTTTCCTCCAACATTTGTTACTTTTTATGGTATACAGAGTGAGTCTGAGTACAGTACAGGATTGGAAATATTAAGTATGAAGATTAAATTGAGCTTTTTTTTTTTTAAGAGAGTGAGAACACTAGCAGGGGTAGGGGCAGAAGGAAAAGGAGAGAGAATCTTTTTTTTTTTTAAATATTTTATTTATTTACTTGACAGAGATCACAGGCAGGCAGAGAGGCAAGCGGGGTTGGGGGTGGGGGAAGCAGGCTCCCCGCCAAGCAGAGCCAATGTGGGGCTCGATCTCAGGACCTTGAGATCAGGGCCCGAGCTAAAGGCAGAGGCTTAACCCACTGAGCTACCCAGGTGCCCCAAGGAGAGAGAATCTTTTTGAAGATTACTTATTTATTTACTTACTTGGCAAAAAGAGAGATCACAAGTAAGCAGAGAGGCAGGCAGAGAGAGATGGGGAAGCAGGCTCCCTCCTGAGCAGACAGTGCGATGCGAGACTGGATCCCAGGACCCTGAGTGAGATCCTGACCTGAGCTGAAGGCAGAGGCTTAACCCACTGAGGTACCCAGGCCCCCAAGGAGAGAGAATCTTAAACAGGCTCCACACCCAGCACAGAGCCTGATGCGGGGCTCAGTCTTAACAGCCCTGACTGAGATCATGACCTGAGCCAAAATCAAGGGTTGGTCACTAGACTGACGGAGCCACCCAGGAGCCCCTAAATTGAGCATTTAAAAGAGGGATTTGAAAATGAAGTGTTGATTGTTCAAAAGGAGGATGGAAAGAATGATACAGAGATAGCTTAAGATTTTTAAGTTTTATTTATGAGAGAGAGAGCGTGCGCCCACATGAGTGGGGGGGGGATGAGCAGACTCTGGTTAAGCAGGATGTCGGTCGGATGCTGCGGGATCAGGCTCTGAGCAAGGCAATCCCTTAACCAACTGAGCCAGCCACGTACCCGGCATTTTTCTATATTTTTTACACATTATTTGCTGAATAGGCATTGGGTACCATGTTATATGGTACCTGTTCGATGTTCATGAGATGTACTGGAGTATTGAGAAACTATCAAGTTTCTAATTTTACTTTCTCTTGCTGTGTGACTGTGGCTCTTAGAAATTATTGTATAGACTATCTGAAGTTCCAGTTTAGCAATTTTTTAGAAAATCATTTCATGATCCCTGAGTGAATCTAGTAATGTTTGTTTTAGGTAGAGCACCAGGAATTAAGAGTTACTGTCACAGAAGCTATTTATGTAAATGGCTATATTTGTTGAGCACTTATTAACTTCTGGGCACCATGCTAGGCCCTGGGATATAGTGATGAACAGAAAATTGCTTGTCACTCTAGGACCTTTATGTTTTAGATGGGAAGACAACAGAAGAATGTGATGATTGCCAAAAGGGGAAAAGCGTGGAGCACAGAACTAATGTAGCCTTTGGGAATCTGCATGTGGCCCTGACTAAGCTGGGTCCTGCAATATTGGCCTTGGGCTGGCCAGAGGTTGGGGGTACACAAACAGGGAAGATGTCCACTGCTGTGGGCAGAGAGGGCAGCCTTTCAGATCTGATGAGACTAGAGGAGTCTGGGTGCTGAGCTGGGGTGAGGTCCTCTAGTTGTGCACTTCCTTTCAAATGCATCTTATGGACTGTATCTTCTAAACGTGAAAATTGTGTCTTTTTTTTTTTTTATTTAAGGGTTTTTTTTTTTTTTTTTTTCAGTTTACACACAGTTAAAAATTAGGTTTTTGTTTTTTTTTTTTTTTTTTTTTTTTTTAAGATTTATTTATTTGACAGAGATCACAAGTAGGCAAGAGGCAGGCAGAGAGAAAGAGGAAGGGAAGCAGGCTCCCCCCTGAGCAGAGAGCCCCATGCGGGGCTGGATCCCAGGACCCTGGAATCATGACCTGAGCCGAAGGCAGAGGCTTAGCCCACTGAGCCTCCCAGTCGCCCTAAAAATTAGTTTTTAACTAATTTAATTTTAACACATTAGTTAAAAATCCTGTCTTTTGCTATTAAATTTTTCACAGTCTCTGAGAAAATGATGGGCTTTTCAGAAGTGCTTAATAAACACTTGCCATGAAAGCTAGAGTCTTGTGGATTTCACATAGTGAAATAAATTGAGTCAAGTTTATTAACTTTTTAAATAGCATATTGATTCTTTAAAAAGTAGATTATAAAAGTAATGTGTTTATTGTAAAAAATTAGATAATACATTTGTTTTACAATTTGGGTTTTATTTTGATAGATTTTACTATATGGAATTTTAAAATATATTTCTGGTTAATGATGGTGGAGTACTGACATCTTTGTTCTCTCACCAACTAGAAATAATAAGGAGCATGAAAAACAGAAAAGCAGCTCATTCTTTGATAACTAACGAAATCTTACAACCAGAGTATGTGAATTAGTCCAGGTAAGTGCAGTGAAAATTGAACCAAGACAGGAGGACGACAGGAGAATATGAACTCCAGCAAGATGAGGGCCCAGCTTTCTCCCAAGTGGCTGACCCACCATGGGAACAAAACCAATAAGCCGCATATGTGGAGTGGCCAAGCTGGTGTGTACATTGGGCTCCCTGAATTAGGGACCGTGCAGTCATACGAATTTTGCAGGGAGTTTAGAGTAGAGGAGAAACTGGCAGCAGGCAGCTGTACAGCGGCCAGTCTTGGTCAACTGAAGAGAAATAAAGCCTACATTATCATGCCCCGAAAATCTGTGGCATGTGGGCCTCTGTGACTTGGGGAGATGAGTTCAGCATTGAGCCAAGCTTCAAGGGAAGAGTGTTGCTGAGAACCATTTTCCAGAAGCAGCACAGCAAGTGAAAATCATGAACAGAGTTCCCTATGGTGGAGGGTGACGTGTGAGGTTGGGAGTGAGGTCTGGCTTCTCTGAGGCAGGAGTCTAAACTAAAGATGAGACACAATAGCTCTGGAAATCAATGATAAGGCAACAGGAAGAGATAAGAGCAAACTGATGGAACGAGGCTACAAAATAAAAGAATCTAATCATTATAGAAATGAAGGTCACTTTCAAAGCGGCAGATACACACTCTAGCTGGGAATCATGGAGGTAAGCTCGAGAGATTTGAGCAATCCAAAATGGAAAAAAGTAAAAATTCAGAAAGACTAGAGAGTAATAGATACGAAACAGTGAATTTAGCACCCCAGTAATTGATATCCCTGACATAGAGAATCATTGACGCAGAGAAATTTGTCAAGACAGCAAGAGTTTATCACAATAAAAGACTTGATATTTTAGAATGGTTTCTAGTCTTTTTTTTTTTTTTTTTAATTTGACAGAGAGAGATCACAAGCAGGCAGAGAGGTAGGCAGAGAGAGAGAGAAGGAAGCAGGCTCCCTGCTGAGCAGAGAGCCCAATGCGGGGCTCGATCCCAGGACCCTGAGATCATGACCCGAGCTGAAGGCAGCGGCTTAACCCACTGAGCCACCCAGGTGCCCCGGTTTCTAGTCTTTCAATGTAAAGACTATTGTTGGTTCAAAATGGGGGAAAAAAAAAATCAAGCCTCCTATAAAATAAGAGACTGGACTTACAGGCTTTTCCATTTTGCAACATGTGGAAAAAACTACACAGTCACTAGAGAAAAAAATAGAACCCAAGAATTTTATGTCCAGGCAAGCTATAGCTTAATATAAATTGACACATATTTCCCCAAAAAGCCAGGGCTTAGTGCTCAGTCAGTCATCCCTGCAGGTGGGGACTTGGGGGGTGGTAGGGCTGGAGAAGGGAGCGTAATTATAAACTATTGAGTCAAGAGATGAGTTGAAAACTGAGTTAAGGGGCTCCTGGGTGGCTCAGTTGTTAAGCAAGTGTCTGTCTTTGGCTCAGGTCATGATCCTGGGGTCCTGGGATCAAGCCCCACATCAGGCTCCTTGCTCAGCAGGAAGCCTGCTTCTCCCTCTCCCACTCCCCTTGCTTGTGTTCCTCTCTTGCTGTCTCTCTGTCAAATAAATACATAAAATCTTAAAAGACAAAATCTGAGGATGCCTGGGTTACTCAGTTGGTTAAGTCACTGCCTTTGGCTCAGGTCATGATCCCGAAGTCCTGGGATCAAATCCCATATTGGGCTTTCCCTGCTTTGCCGGGAGCCTGCTTCTCCCTCTGCCTCTCCCCCTGCTTGTGCACGTGCAAATGCACACTCTGTCTCTGTCTGTCAAATAAATAAATAAAATCTTGAAAAAATATGAATTAACATAATTGGTGATTCGCATTAAATAAATTTTAAGTGTAGAACTAATATTAATATTGTGGCAATGTAGAAATAGAAGGAAAAATTCAGAATTGGGGATTGGGTAGGTGGTTACAAAAATGAAAATTTTTTTCATCATTCATAACATGAGATCAATAACAGTCATGCTAAGTACAGCCGACCCTTGAACAGCGTGGTTTGAACTGTGCTGGTCCAAACTGGATTTTTTCTGTAAATACAGTAGTGTAATATTTTTCCTTATGATTTTCTTTAGCTTACTTTATTGTAAGAATATAGTATATAATACGTATACATGGGAAATTTGTATTAATCAACTGTTGTATTATCAGTGAAGCTGCTGGTCAGCAGTAGGCTCTTCGTAGGTAAGTAAGGTCAAAAGATACACTTCGGTTTTTGACTATGTAGGGTGTTGGTGCACCTAATTCCTGCATTGTTCAAGGGTCAACTATATACTAATTTTCTTAGTGTGGAGTAAAGAGATGTTATCTAAAGAACATAGACTAAATCTTCCAAAAAAACAGACTATATAGTGAAATATGTTATAAAAAATTAAAAGCTAAAAGGATTTTTAAAAGATAAAATTATGACAAACTATTTGTCATATAAACAAATACAGAATTATAAAATGGATAAACTCATTTATTAGAAGAAAATGACAGATTGGAGCAAAAAAAAAATTAAATCCATTAAGAGAGGTATCTGAAAAGGTTCCAGCAAATAATATTTTAGTGAGTTTATTATTTATTCACTTATTTAGTGAATTTTTTAGGTGTCGTGACCATAGTCTCTTTTGTCAAATACTCAGCTCTATTGTTACGGTGGGAAAGCAGCCATAGACAACATGTAAATGAATGAACAGGACCGTGTTCCAATGAAACTGTTTCCAAAAACAGGTAGTGGGCCACGTTTGTTCTGAAAGCCAGTTTGCTGACCCATTAGCAGAAGACTTTAAAAGGTTAATATAATAGCATGATACATGGAATAACAACATACCCTGGAAACATTCTTTTTCAAGCACACCCCCTGGACCTCAAAGAAAATATCAGTCAAATCCAAAAAGCAGAGATATGTGCAGATTGTGCTCTTTATTCTTAACTAGAACTAAAGCAAAAGAAAATATAAAACTTTGCCATCTGAGAAAAATTAAGTAACTCTCAGGGCAAATGAAAAATTGAAAAGTCAAATCCACATTAACTAGAAAGTACAGATAGCCAAACATCTGTGTTAGTACCTCTGGGATATGACTAAAGCAGTATTCAGAGGAAAATTCATAAATATAAATAAATGACTAACCAAGAAAAGAATGAGATAGTAAAGTAGTTCAGCCCAAGAAGTTAAAAAAAAAAAAAAATAAGAAAGCAGAAAGAAGGTATATAAAGGCAGAAATTGGTGAATTTAGAAAATATACATGGAGGTACTAATCCAAGAGATTTGGGCTTTTTATTTATATTTTTGAAGATGTTAGTAACAATTTTAAACAGATAAACTGTTGAGCGTAATCATGAACAAAGGAACAAAACACAAATATCACACACAAAAAAACCCCACAAAAATTCTGTGTGTGAATGCACTCAGAATATGAGAATGAATCCCAGATACTTAGGAAATTAAAGTGATCATATTGCTAAATTGTGCGCAGGTAATTTCAAAACCTGATGTGCACAAAAAAGCACTATGAGGCCCAGGAACCTGCTAAGGAACATTATAACTGCAGTGCTTTTTCATTTTTTCCAGAACACAGAAAAAGGGAAAGGATTTTCTAAGTTATTTTTTGAAATATTATTTTGATACCAAATTCTGAAAAAAACATTAAAAAACCCAAGCTCTAGACCATTTTCAAATTACAAAAATCCTAAAAATTAGCAAATGTAATTTATCAAAGGATAATACACAATGGCTACATTCTCAGGATGAACTATCAGGAAATATTAATACATCAGTATTAGGAAGTACTAAATGCCATGTTTTTAACAGTACAAAAGAGAAAAATGATTTTCTTTCAAGAAGCTGAAAAAAAATTTGGTAAAATTAACCATCAATCCTGATGGGGTGTTTTTTGTTTTTTGTTTTGTTTTTTTTTAAAGAAACAACTGAATAAAAACGAATTATTTGATACTTCCTTAACATAACAGGAAATAAGTCTTAACGGCAAAAGTTCGCAGGATTCCTACCATTGACTATAAGCAATTCTCAGTTAACAGGAATAACCGTGGTCCCCATTATTAACATTATTCCAGCAGTTCTGGCCAATTCAAATAGGAAAAAAGAGATATATGAAAATTGGAAAGAAAGGGGAAATCATCAGTCTAAATACATCACAAGTGATTGTAGATCTAGAATATGTCTTAAAAGTGAAGGTTGTCTTTCATACCCCCCATCCCCGCCGCCACTCTTCTGTGATTTATGAAATATTCTCCTATAGATAGTTATATTGGCTACCCTTGTCACTTATATCTAGTGTATTTTTTTCCCCAAAGTTCATACAAGTTTACTTTAACGAAATGTACGAAATATTTAATGTTGACCAGGTGGATGAGCAAGCCAGAGAGAGTGTAAAAATGAAACAGCAGGGACTTCTAGGTGGCTCAGTCTGTTAAGTGTCCAACTCTTGATTTTGACTCGGGTCATGATCTCAGGGCTGTGAGATGGAGTCCCATGTGCTGAGCATGAGATTCTCTCTCCCTCCCCCTCTCTTTCCCTCTCCCTCTGTCCCGCTCTCCCTCTCTAAAAAAAAAAAAAAAAAAAAAAAAAAAAAAGCAAAAATAAAAAAGTATGGGTTTGCTTCGAAATATTTTCTGTCCTTGAACATCTAGACCTTTAGGGCAGTTAAATTTTTTTTTTTTTTTTAAGATTTTATTTATTTATTTGACAGAGAGAGATCACAAGTAGGCAGAGAAGCAGGCAGAGAGCCCGATGTAGGGCTCGATCCCTGGACCCTGGGATCATAACCTGAGCCGAAGACAGAGGCTTTAACCCACTGAGCCACCCAGGTGTCCCAGCAGTTAAATTTTTAATTCAACTTTTTTCCTTATATCCTAATAAACTAAAAAGGGAAAGCTCTTACTTTTGATTTTTTTTTTTTAAGCTTTTATTTATTTGTTAGGAAGAGAAAGTGAACACAAGAGGGAGAGTGGCAGGCAGCCGGATAAGCAGGCTCCTTGCTGAGCAAGGAGCTGAATGCAGGACTGATTCTGGGACCCTAGAATCATGACCTGGGCAGAAGGCAGACACTTAACAGACTGAACCACTCAGGCATCCTGAAAGCTCTTATCTTTTTATTTACATTGATCTCTAATTAGGTTTGTTAACTAAGCTAATACTTCACAGTTTTTTCTGCTGCAGTGAAATGCTTAAGAACAATAGAAATTCTTTATCTTTATCTCCAACAGGTAGAATGTAAGTAATGAGGTTAACATTTTTTAATAATTTCATTTGGTCTTAACATGCACCAGGCAAGGTAGTTGATGCATTGTGCACCTTGTATCACTTGCCCTTAGAGCAGCCTGATAACAGTTAACTATTATCCCCATTGTAGGTGAGAAAACCCGAGGTGGTATTATTTATCCCCATTGTAGGTGAGAAAACCCGAGGTGGTATTATTTATTCAAGGTAACACTAAGTGGCAGGTTTTGGCAAACTTGTCTTCTGACTCCTCTAAGCATGTGTCTTGACATTTATGGATATAAGGAATTTCATATTCAGCTTTGTAAAGAGGAGTGTGTTCTCGAGTTTTCTGTCGCCATGTGTTCAAGCTATTCCATCAGCCCATCTGGATGACTTGTAGATTCTGGAGAAAGCGGGTTAAATCACATGCGCCCCCAGTAGCCCAACTTGACAAATCACTTTTCCCTGTAGACTGTCTGGTGTTAAAATATGTAAACGTTACTGCTGGCCATTCTGCGTGCAGAGCAGTAGTGGGTGCTAACACGGTTTCTTCCTTCCATTTGTTACTAAAACTCCAAATATTTCTTCACTCCTGATTGTTAAACTATTTAATAGTGTCATTGGATACAGCATGTGGTGGAGAGCCGCGCCCTGGGTGGCCGAAGCGTAGTTAGGGGACTAGTCTTTGGGCCTAAGAAGTTACGGTTTGGATGGGATCAACGTGGGTAAATAATAATGGGGAAGGGACTTCTAAAACAGGGGTTGCCCCCCTTTTTTGGTATTTCATAGAAACATTTGTTGCAAACGGCCAAATATTTTGCTGACATCAAAAAATGTCGAACTTCTGAGGGACATTTTAGGTCTATAGGTTCATTGCATTGGTATTGTGTGTTCCGAAGATAGCGGTGGTATTCAGCCACCAGTAATGAAATCCAGAGACCTGCCGCCTTCCGACATTGGTTTGGTGGAAGAGCCCGCTGCTTTGAGGTACTCACAGGCCTTTCCCAGAGTCAAAGTTCCTTCCTGCAATTTGGAGGGGTGAGGTAACTTGATACGTTATAATGTCTCTTACTATTTTAATTTAATATTGGGATGACAGATTACCAAGGAGAATCCATCTCGTTAGGAAGGGTGATATCCTCGTATTTATTTCACTTCGCAGGTGAGCAAGCCTTTCTCGTTTCTGTTTGTTAACTAGGCCTTTTGATATTTTTGTAGACAATCTGCTTCATCTTGATTCTGCAGCATTCCAAACTGTGGTATCCTTGGGGTTCTCTTAACATTGCTATGGTGCAGAAGATTTAAAATCAGGTATGGCTGTGGGGCCAGAAGTCCCTCAGTGAAATTCTCAGCTTAAATGTGCCTTACACTCTCTGATTTATCCTTTGGGTTTCTTTTTTTGTGGTGGTCTTTTAGCTGATGTTCACAAGGAATAGAGTCACGTGATGTATGAAGGGAAACATATACACTTCTCTGAGGTTGACAATAAGCCCTTGTGCTCATATAGCCCCAAACTGTGCAAGCAGCGGCGACTGAACGGGTACGCTTTCTGTATCAGACACGTTCTGGAGGACAAGACTGCCCCCTTCAAGCAATGTGAATATGTGGCCAAGTATAACAGCCAACGTTGCACCAACCCCATCCCCAAATCAGAGGATCGTAGGTAAGACTAATCATGGAACTCCGTCTTTGATTTCATCCACAGGCTTGGAATTGCCCTTTTTTGTCTCTCTCTTTTTTGGGGGGGGGGGTGTCTTTTTTTTTCTTTTTTTTAAATGGGGCGAATTAAAACATTCTAGAAAATGGGAGTAGAGAACTTGAAGAGTTATTTGAAAAGTAAGTTTGAGTGTGTTTTTTTGTTTTTAAATTATTGATTTAATAGACTTTTAAAAGAATTTTTTCCCTCAAAATCGTTGCTTGTGTTTGGTTTGCAGTCTTATAAAAAGTAGTTCCTGATGACGATAGAAATCTGCTTACGCAACAGAAATTACAGGAGCTATTAGGTGTTATAATTAATGGTAATGATTTTGGAATTTTTTAATCTGTGCTTGAGAGGTAGCAAAGGGTGTGTACTTACTGAAAAAGAATTATTCAGAAGAATGATTACTTGAATTATGAAGAAGATTTACATTCTATCAGACTTCAAAACAGTATTTGGCATTGCTCTCTAATCTTGCCTCTTTTGGTTAAAAAAGTTCCATATAAAGTATGTTTAACATAAGTGGGAAATGGTATGTTCAGAGTAAGAGTAGGCTTTATCACTAGGATTATGAATTTTTACTATGCTGAATTAAAAAACATGGAGATGTTTTTAGAGAGTCTTATGATACTTATCTTTCATAATCTCTTTTTCATTTCTTTTTCTTCAGTTCTCCAGAAACCTTGTGGGTCATTGTAGGATATTACAGACAGATGCACAATTACTTTCCCAAAAGTTTCCAATACTGTTATCTTTAGGTAGAAAATGGGAACTTTTAACTTTTATCTCTCAAATATGTATGTACAACCTTGGTCCTTGTTCCTATGCATAAGCAGATGTCTCCTGCATAAATTGGTTGAAAAGAGGTCATGTTTTGTGTATGTCCTGGTGAGCAGTTTTTACACTTTTACAGGGAAATAAATAAATAATTTGTGTTCATAGAGCTCCCACCAAAATGAGTGTAGATAGCATCATGTGGTGATTTGGGAATACTCCCTTGGAATTTCTAATGAGCACTTAAAGCTTCACATTACAGTACCTGAAAGTTAGAAGCAGCTGCTCAGTGAGGCAAGGAATAAAATTTTAATCTCTGTTGAGAAAGGGACCACTGTACCTGGCTAAACATACCTGTCCAGCTGCTTCTAGCTGACTTAACCTGTCCATTTCTTAGTCCTGGGCTTTTTTTTTTTTTTTTTTTTTTTTTTATTTTTTTTTTTTTTCAGAGAGAGAGATCACAGGTAGGCAGAGAGGCAGGCAGAGAGAGGGGGGGAAGCAAACTCCCTACTGAGCAGAGAGCCTGATGCAGGACTCAATCCTAGGACCCTGAGATCATGACCTGAGCTGAAGGCAGAGGCTTAACTCACTGAGCCACCCAGGTGCCGCAGCCCTGGCCTTTTTTAACTTGAAGAATTGATGAACTTGGATTCATTTTTTACTCCAGACTCCACTGTAAACACATCTATAATTTTGTCCTTTTTTTTTTTTTTTTTTTAAATAAGTTACTTATTTAAGTAATCTCTACACCCAATGCGGGGCTCAAATACATAACCCTGAGATCAACAGTCCCAGTCTCCTCCTGCTGAGCCAGCCAGACATTAAATTTTTAAAACAAAAATTTTAATTTTGTCTTAAATTTAGTTTACCACATTTGCAGTTGTCCACCTTGGGTTTTTTTTTTTTCTTTTTTCATTTTAGTAGAAGCAAGTACTATTTTAATAGCTAGCAGGGAGAAGTAAAATAAGAGTTGCTCTGAATTTCTCCACAATCTTAATTCTCTGAATCATAGGTCTTCACCTTGCTATTCAAAGTAATTTCCTCTTTTCAGAACAAGAAAAGAAGGGGAAGGCCTTTTGTGTGGCTTACTAAGTTACATAAATTTTTTTAAAAAATTGGTTCAAACCAATGCAAATGGTATTAATATTTTTACTATATTTATAGGGTTGTTAGGAAATAGATTAAAGTAGACATCAGTAGGAGGTAATGTTCTTGTGTTGCCTCAAGAAATCCAGGTTGAATTGCTATAAGGTCTAGCATGTGTGTAAATATTGATAGTTAATAACTACACTGTATGACATAATGTAGAAAAGGTTGATATTCTTTTGAAAATAAGCCTTCATTATTGTTAATGCAGTAACTCTTCGGACATTTAGGAATTTGAGATGGTTTTATGTATTATTTTAGAAAACAAATTCCCAAGGACTTTTAGTTGATAAGATTATCTCATTTTGGTGGTCAGCTAAAGGAACCTTCTTAGTATCTGATGTCTAACTTCTGGTACGTATTAATAATGCTAACTTACGGGATGCTGCCTCTTTGGAGTAGAATTGTGTTATTTTTAGTAGGAGTACTGGCATAATTAAAAAAGTAAAGTTCATTTTCTAATGTACTTGTACGGTAGGAAGCTTAAGGCTTATTACTGTAGCCTTCGTTTCTCAGATAAGTGGTTATATTAAATTGATTATTTTATACAATACTTTAAATATGTTTGCTATAATTTTATATACTTTTAATAGTGTATATTTGTCAAGAAGTTTTTTGTTTCTTATATGTTTACTATTTTCCTTAGACAGTTAAATTAAGATATCATTCACATCTGATAAAATTCACTCATTTGAAGCGTCCAGTCAGTATTTTTTAGTATATTTACAGGGTTGTGCAACTATCATCACAGTCTGATTTATAACAGTTTCATCCCTTCGCAAGAACCCATTAGCAGTCACTCCCCTGTGTAGTTATTCAGTCGTATTTGTGTATCTTTTTTTTTTTTAAGGGCATTTCTTTCTTTCTTTTTTTTTTTTTTTAGATTTTATTTATTTGTTTGAGAGAGAGAGAGAGACAGCATGGGCAGGGCAGAGGGAGAAGCAGACACCCCGCTGAGTAGGGAGCCAGACGTGGGGTTTGATCTCAGGACGCTGGGATCTGGACCTGAGTTGAAGACCTGAGTTGAAGGCTCCGTTGAAGACTGAGCCACCCAGGCATCCCTGCGTACTTCTTTTAAACGCTGATCATAATGAAGGAAGCTGTTGTAATTCTAGCTGTGAAGGCTTTTTTCTTCTAGAGGAGGAAGTGTTCTACAGGTTCAGGCTCGGTGGTGGTAGTGCTGAGAGCGCAGCTGGAGCAGGAGTCCAGGGTGAGGAAGGAGAGCTGGCCTGCAGGTCTCTGCCCGCTGCCCGGCGGTGGCATGGAGGAAGCTCCGTTTCCCGTGGACGCTGCCCACGTGTAATGAGCAGAAATATTCCGTTTCCAAGTTGAATCCCATCTCATTTCTCCGCTACCAATCCTTTTGTTAATTTAAAAATGACTTGAAAAAACAACAAAAATCATGCAGTTACCCCTTGAAACTTTTTTTCCTTGTTGGCTGCAGCTTTATAAATCTATTCTGTTTCAAGGTCTATGTGAGACCTGACCCCAACCTGTTACGTGTGTATGTGCAGGCATGTGCACATACACGTGGTACAGATTTTCCTGACTGCCCTGAAAGCTTTTTCTTAATAGTCCTATTAAAATTGAGGCGTGTTTCTGAGAGATTGATTTCTAAGACAAACCAACAAAACCACATGTCTCTTGATTTTTTGGTGAATATGTATTTTGAACAAATATTTAAAAATTTGTCTGATACAGCCCAGTGAGTTTGAGGATTGACATTAATTACTTCATTGCCATTTTCCCGCAAACCCTGTTCTGTAGAGATATCACAGGTGCACTACAATAAAAATAGATGGCATTTTCAAATAAGTTTGGGAAACACTGCCAGACAGGTATATTGCCACCTTGAAGCATAATGCACATTATCATACAAAATGCTTTGAGAAGTTGTTCAGCAGAAGCAAACAACAAAATTACTAATTCTGTTGAAGCCAGCACTTTCTGAATTTATTTAAGCGTGGACTAGTCTTTTTATGGCCTACTTGCTGACCTGAACTGCGTAAAGAGTACCAGTCTGGGAAGCACCACTTTTCTACCGGTTAAAAGCCTCCTTAGGTTTTCAGTGTGGTTTATGGGAACAACATGCATTCTGCCTTCTTATTAAGTAGAAGATTCTGTCCTTTTTAGTATTTTGAAAATACCATTGACATTACAAAAGTAACCTCATTGCTGAAGACTAGGGAGAGTCTTCTGGGCTTTGATTCTTCCTTTGAGTCTCAGCTCTGTCAGTTTCCAGATTGGGGTTTGGGGCAAGTTAACTTAATTTTTATCAAGTTTAGCTTCCTATCTGTATAAAGGGCATTATTTTAGTACCTGCTGCAGGTAGAAAACATGTACTTCTCTGGCTACTGAGGAACTCATTTCATCTATAATCCCTCTAACTAGTTTTATTATTTTACTATCTCCTTCCCTTCTTTATTCTCTCTCTCTCTCTCAGTCTGTGTGTGTGTGTGTGTGTAGAATATAGTGTAGACACTTGATATTTTTAGGGGTTATGTCATAAGATCGTTGGGAATCTGCAAATACTTGAATGACATTGGAATATATAATATATGTGTGTATATATATATATATATATATATGCTACTTATATATATATACATATTTTTCCCCCTCCCCATAACAAGAGTTTTTAGAGATCCTTTAGACTTGATGAGTTATTTTGTGCTGCGAATACAAAGTCACAAAGCAGAGTGAGAAGCCACAGCTGGATGGTTATCCAGGGCCGCTCAGTATTTGCACGACTGGCTTCTGTCTGGCAGCCTCTGCACACAACTCCACTCTTTGCTTCAGGAAAATTGCAGACATTGAGGCCTGCTTGAGAGTAGTGCCGGTTGTTGGTATTAAATCCGTGAGTGCCAAAAGTTCCTATAGTCCTGCATGTTTAATATATTAGGTAGGATTTACATTTTGTACTATGTAGTTTTATATTCGACTTCTCTTAGTGTATATCATGTACATTTCCCCGTGTGTGTGTGTCTTTTTAAAGGTACTGCAACAGCCACTTGCAGGTACTTGGCTTTATCCCGAAAAAAGAGAGGAAGAAAAAGAATGATCCTATAGATGAGGTGAAGGTCAGGCACCAGATGGATACCATGGCCTTTAGCCTGACGGTGCCCCCGTTGGCCCTGAAGATGCCCAATGGACTGGATGGCATGTCCCTCTCTCCACCTGGGGCTAGGGTCCCTCTCCACTACCTGGAAACCGAGTTGGAAGACCCATTCGCTTTCAACGAGGAAGATGACGACCTAAAGAAAGGGGCAACTGTGAGAAAGAAGTTGCAGAGCAAGTTGGCCCAGAATCGGCAGCGCCAGAGAGAGACCGAGATTTTGAAAGTCCGACAAGAGCACTTTAGTCCCCCTCCTGCGCCCTCACAGCAGCAGCCCCCGCAGCAGCACTCCCGCCTGTCCCCTTTATCCACTTCTTTGAAACCTCCAGCGCCACCGCCACCGCAGGGTTTAGTCTGCAAGTCGCCTCCACCTCCGAACACCAGCCTACCAATGCAGGGAGTGGCCCCCACCACGCACACTATAGCACAAGCAAGGCAGTGGTCCCACAAGAGGCCGCTGCCCCTCCTGCCATCCAGTAGGGCTCCCGCCGCGGACCCGCCCAGGACTGACCGGGTCCTCATGAAAGCCACAGCCTTCTCGCCACACTTCTCCTGTATAAGTCGCCTGCAGAGACTGGTGAAACTGTGCACCCAGAAACATCAGCTGGACACTGATCTGTTTCCCCATTTAGGTGAGTTCTCTTGTTTCCCAGCTCGCGTGCACGGAAGGTGCCTCCCCTTCCATGGGAGGCTCTGTGTTCAGAACTGCCGTGTATATCACGGGGCTGGAGGGACCCTGAGACCCTGTGGTCCAGGGAAGGACTGTGTTTGGGGAGACCATCATAAAGGCAGCACGCTAGGGGGGAGAGGATGATCCTTGGTGGCCAGGATAGGGAAGTAGGAGTTGGGAAATTTGGAACGACAGTCACAGTTCTTAATACTGCACCAGCAGTATTAGAAGGCAGTTGTGTGGTTCTCTGCCCCTGTGTCTGATGAACTTTTCGACATGTCTTATCTTAGGACTTTGGAATAATGATAGCATTGTTAATACCTGCTGACAGTTAAAAAAAAAAATTGTAAGAAAAAAATTTCCCCAAGCAATACCTATTCATGATTTAAAAGTGAAAAAATACAGGTAAAACTTTAATGTAGTGAAATGTCTTTCCTTCATTGCTTCTGAATTTTCTTACTCAAGAAAATCTGTCCGATCCCAGGTTTATCCAGGTATTTTATATTTTCTTATTGATAGTTTGATTGTTCTGTGTTTAATTATTTCAACCTTTAATTATGGTGTGAGCTATGATTCTAACTGTAGGAAAAATCATTTGCATGACATGATAGTAATAGAAAAATAGGAAAAGGATGGGAATAGAGGAAGAAGAAATATAAATGGTCAGTAAACCAGTGAAAACCTTAATCCCCATAGCAGGTGTGGAAATGCAAATTAGACTAACAATTGCTATCAGAATGGCAAAAATTATATCCAGTGTTGATGAAGCGTCTACATTCCTGGTGAGTAATGTGACATTATTTACTAATTAAGAGTGTATATAGCCAACAGACTCACTTTGGGGACTATATTCCTATGGGTGAAGAAAATACCAGAATGTGAGGATATGTTTATTGTAGCATTGCTGGTAGTATTAAAAGTCCTCAAACAATATAAGTAGATGTGCCCATGTTATATTACCAAGGAAAAAAATCCATAGGTATTATATTACCCCATTTTTATAAAAATAAAAGTGAAAAGGGGCGCCTGGGTGGCTCAGTGGGTTAAGCCTCTGCCTTCAGCTCAGGTCATGGTCTCAGGATCTTGGGATCAAGCCCTGCATCAGGCTCTCGGCTCAGCAGGGAGCCTGCATTCCCCCCCTCCCCTGCCCCCCTGCTTCTGAACTGCCTGCCTCTCTGCCTCCTTGTGATCTCTTTCTCTCTGTCAAATAAATAAATAAAATCTTAAAATAAAATAAAAAAACAAGGGACATCAGTGTTATCTATCGATCAGGCATATGGACAGATAGATGTTTGCCTGTTGGGTGTAAGCCCAGGTCTCTAAAGCTTGAGTTGTTATGCACGACCAGGCTGTTAACACTGACTATCAAGGGGAAGACAGAATTAGACTGGATGTTTTTATGGAGATGGGGATGGCAGCTCCTCTGATATTAGAGTTTTATATTATTTCACCTGTTATTAAACCATGTGTGACTTTTGATAATTAAAACAACTAATAAAACTTAGAGAAAAGGTATAGAGGAAAAAAAGTAGAACACCCAAATCTTATTAATACCCGTTTGTTAATACCTTAGTATATTTCATATCTGTAAAATTGGGTTCCTGCTATACATACGTTTTATCACCTGTTTTAAAATTTTTCATGATGTATTGTGAAGGTAGTAATTTTTCATACACAATGTAATTTGTCACAGCTGAATTCTTTCTCTAATTTAGGTTGTTTCCAGTTTATATTATTATAAAGTGTTGTAGCTCTGTATAGCCTCATAGTAAAATGATTACTGTCACATCTTTAATTTTTCCTTCAAACAGATTCCTAGAAGCAGAATTGCTATCCAAGCTTTTGCATTTTTTTAAAAGCTTTTTGATACATGTTGTTGGATTTTCCCTCAGAACTGTTCTGTCACAATACCCTTCTTTCAGCAGGATATGAGCATGACAGTTTCTCTACATCTTTACAGTACTGGATATTGGTTATTATTGTGCCTTTGCAAATATGATAGAAAATTTGCTTTAATTTGCATACCTTAGATCAGTGCTTCTCAGATTTTTGGCCTTAGCATCCTTTTACACCTTAACATGATTGAGGACACCATAGAGCCTTTGTGTATGTGAGTTACATTTGTTGATATTTACTGAATTAGAAGTTATAATTGAGAAATTTTTAAAATGTTAGTGCATTTTTTAAACAGGGTAACGTGTTCTTTTTATGAAATAGCTATGTTTTCTGAAAAATATAATGAGAAGAGCATGATTATTTTACATTGTTTTGTAAATCATTTTTTTTTTTTAAATTTTATTTATTTATTTGACAGAGAGAAACCCAGCTAGAGAGGGAAGAGAAGCAGGGGAAGAGGGAGAAGCAGGCTTCCTACTGAGCAGGGAACTGATATAGGGTTTGATCCCATGACCCTGGGATCATGACGTGAGCCAAAGGCAGACAGACGCTCAACAGCCGAGCCACCCAGGCGCCCCTTGTTTTGTAAATCTTAAAAAAATGTGTGATTTGCTGAAAGACAGCTAGATTCGCCTGTCTGCTTCAGCATTCAATCTGTCATGATACGTGGTTTTGATTAATATGTGAAAATATGGCTTACACGTTGTAGTTGGAAAAGGAAAGAATATTTTACTAGCTTTTTTAAAAAAATAATTGTGGATATTCTTATTTGATCCTACGCCAAAATATGACAAATGGTAGTTTCTTAAAGATTAGTTGTGAAATCTGAAACCATGTCAAGGAATTTTGGAAGCCATTACATTAAAATCCATTGATCTGCTTTGCACTTTGAATGGATCTTTTTACCCAATGCGTGATTTTGTAACACCATACACTGGTAATTTTGGAAAATACTGGTTTACCTAGTTAAGCACATGTTCCAAATGTGGACATATTTAATTATACAAAATTTTAAAAACCACATTCGTGGGATCCCTGGGTGGCTTCATCAGTTAAACATCCAACTCTTGATCTCATCTTAGGTCTTGATCTCAGGGTTGTGAGTTCAAGCCCTGGGCAGGGCTCCATGCTAGGTGTGAAGCCTACTCAAAAACAAAACAAAATCACGTTCATTAATACCGCCAGCAGTCTCATTGGAAAACTGTGTTAGAAAGTTGTCATAGACTTAGTGATGACTTGCAAGTTTTCAAAAAACAAAAATCAAGCGTTCAAGTGAAAATCTGAATTTGGCAGCAAATCCTGTCCCTTGTTCTCCTTGAAGTGACAGTTTCACTGTGTTCATTTTAGAAAATCCAAGTCTTAATAACCAGCGCTTGTCAGTAGCTCTTTCAAATAAAAATGATGTTGAATGGGAAAAACAGCTGGTTGAGGTCACAGTTACACCAGTGCTGCCAGTGCTTTCCTACAAGACAACCACCATACGCCTTCGGGGTGCAGCATGGGGGCCTTCTGACTTCACATGGGGTTACAGAGACTGGTGTGAGGATGTGTTGTCAAGAACTAAGATTTAATAAAATAAAGTCTTTAATATACCAAGATTTTCAAGGATATTCTTTTTTTTTTTTTTTTTTTTTAAAGATTTTATTTATTTGTCAGAGAGAGGGAGAGAAAGCACAAGCAGGGCAAGCGACAGGCAGAGGGAGAAGCAGGCTCCCCACCAAAGTGTGGGGCTCAATCCCAGGACCCTGGGGTCATGACCCGAGCTGAAGGCAGAGGCTTAAGTGACTGAGCCACTGAGGCACCCTACGGATAATATTAAAACTTATTTATTATTTACTTATTATTTATTCATGTAACTGCACGTCGTGGTGTGAAACAGAGTGACGGCTTGTGTCGTTTGGTGCCACTGCAGGGAGGAAAGTCACAGGGAGAGGGAGCAGCAGGGTGTCCCTCACAGGACTCCAGCCCGGGACCTTGGGATCATAACCTAAGTCGAGGGCAGCCCCCCTTTTATTTTTATTTTAATTTTTTAAAATTCAAGCATATTAGGGACCCAGGTTTTCAAAACAAAGGTTACTCTGGAGAAGCCAGAAATCGTAATGCACTGTTATGACCAAGTGTAGCCTGCCTTCATGTCAGCAAAGAATACTTGAAGAAAAATGCAGTCTTATAACCAGGTTTTACAGTCTTGTCTGCACTGCTTATCTCAGTTAGTTATATTAAAACTAGTGATAATGAAGCCAAGATCGAAGGTTTGCTTTATTGGACAGTTAATTTCACAAAAGAAACACTTCCATCTTAGTTTTTACAACTTAGGTCTTGACTTATTCAGAGAAGATAGAGATGACTTAGTAGAAATTATTACTAATAACACAAAAATAAAAAATAATTCATTTCCTAATTTTAAAAGATACCTTAAGTGTTACTTTGTGTTTGAAAGTTTGAAAGACCTCGCCTTTCAATATCCTGTCCTGGAGCTAATGCTATTCTGATTACTTGTTTACTTTTTTTTTTAACCACTAATTATTTAAAAGAAAGTAACTTTTTTTTTTGAGAAATGTACTTTTTAAGGTGACCTAACTTGGGTAGTCATCTTAGAACTAGATTTGAGGTTTCTTTATGCCAGTGGCAATGTGTTAGTTAATTTTAAGCATTTATAATTTGCATTTCGATTCCCCTTTTCTTAATTTCCCTATTTGGCCCATGCAAACTTATTTAAATTATAGGAGCAAACTCTGAGGTTTAATGAAGATGGTTTTTAGATTTTTGAGAGTCTCAAGAAGGAAGACTGATTACTAGTTCTCAAGGTATCTCATTCAAGTGTAGTAGTGGTATAAGGATATTAAAGTTACGCATGTTAGACTGTGCAACGCATGTTAGACTGTGCAACGTGGGTACTTATTGAGGCCTTTTTAAGATAAAACTTCCAAGAAGGTTAAACCTTTATGTTGGAAGCTAATAATTATCCAATCGTTAGAATTAGTAGCCTCTAACAAAATAAGTAAGCACTGTTCATCCTGTATTTCTTTGTTTTCCCCTCTAAACTTGTTTTTCAAAATGCTGCAAAATGTGACAGCTCTTGTTTAAAAGAATTCAAAGAAAGCCCAGGCCACAGTAGAAATAGAATATTGACCTCTTACCCTTCCCTCTCCCTGCAGAGGGCAAGAGCTGGGGCATGGCCCTGCCTGGTGGATGGAGTCCTTTTCCTCTGGAGGTGTTGGGAAAGGGGATGGATGAAGTTATCCTAGGGCCCTCGTGGAAGTGTAGCGTGAATCCACCAATATATTTCGACTTCTTTCTTACCTGAACATACATTACCCTTGTTTTATAGTTTTTCAGACATTACGTGTAATGTTTAATGTATGGAAAGACTTGAGCTCTCTGCTTATGTTTCTGCTCCGTCTGTGAAGTGTCTGACAAAGAAGTTCATCCTTGCAATACAGCTTTTTTTGTTACAGTGTCATTTTTTGAAACCTGAGTCTGTGTTACACATCATTATTAATATTTTTATCAGAATAGGGAGGCATTTATTCATACAGCGGTAGTATGTGCTGTAGGCTTTGGGTTATACATTTTGGGTAGCTTTTTTCCTAAATTTTAAATAAAAATGCATTTTTGTCTAACTTGCAATATCTTGTCATACGTCCCAGGGTTGGACTGGTCGGAAGAGAGCGGAGAGGAGCCAGAGGACTCAGAGCAGGCCTCACCGTACCGGGTGGCGTGGTCCATCCGAGAAACCCTCAGATACGAGAGACATACGTAAGCTTTCCTTTTTGGTTTTATTCTCCAGTTACACCTCTAGTAGCCTGATGTTTTACTCTCTATGCTAATTCTTTTATCTCATTGGATCTAGTTATATTGTAATGGAGGTAAAACAGATTCCACTTGGGAAGAAATGTACTATTTTGTTTGAGGAAAGCTACTTTTCAGTTTTCTTGGTAAATTTGTTTCTGTACCTTTCCCATTTATCACCGAAGGAACCGATTGGAATAGAATTTTAGAATGAAAATGGACCTTTGAGATACCTAGGCCCATTCAGTCATTTTACAGAAGAGGAGCCCAAGGGCGAGGCAGTCTAAAGAACTGGCTTGTGGCCCCAGGGCTACTTGAGTCCCGAGGCCTGACTTCTCTTGATCGACTTTGGCCGATCCCTATAGTAGCTAGGACAGTTTACTTCAGCTCTGCCTTCCACAAGATTGAGCCATTCTTTAATCCTTTCTTTTTTTTTTTTTTTTTTTTTTAAAGATTTTATTTATTTACTTGAGAGAGAGACAGTGAGAGAGAGCATTAACGAGGAGAAGGTCAGAGAGAGAAGCAGACTCCCCATGGAGCTGGGAGCCCGATGTGGGACTCGATCCCGGGACTCCAGGATCATGACCTGAGCCGAAGGCAGTCGTCCAACCAACTGAGCCACCCAGGCGTCCTCTTTAATCCTTTCTTAAGCGCTGGGTATTTCTAATGTGCCAAAGGGTTTTCACGATAATGTCATTAGAGGTGCTTGCTTTCTGCCTTATCCGAAAGCTGTGGATTGATGAATACACAACTCCTTCTGTGACCGTGAGAAAGCCCTTTCTGTTTCAGGGGACTGTCCTAGGGATTCACTTAGTATAGTGGGGCCATTCCGAGATAGATCCTTGTCTGTGGAGCCAAAAAGATGGCCCTCAGACTCAGCTTTCTCTTTTTTTTTTTTTTTTTTTTTTTTACTATTATGGTTTGAATAGATGTTAGGTAAGATAGAGGTGAGGCCAGCTGTCTGCCCCAGGCCAGCTCCTAGACTCTCACGGTATCGTTGTAGGGACATAAATTCTCTAGAGCCTGGTTTTTTGGTTTATAGGCTTAAAATATGATGCGTTAGTATACCCAGAGCTGATGAGGCTCAGAGAACTGATTCTCTAGAGACTAATGTAAACACCAAAATGCCAGTTTACAGTGAGAAGTAATCATTAAATAATAAAAATGTTCATTAAGCAAAACTACATGGGGAGCTCATTTGGGCCTGGACGAAGAGTTAGCTGGATTTACTAAGGTCAGGTGGCCCGGCCCTCCCTGTCTCCTAGTAGGATTGGAGAATGCTGCTGTTTTCTTCCCTCTCCAAGGTTCCATTTTATGTATCAGTCAAGACTGTATCCTTTCCATTAGCATAATTCTTTTTTACAGATAAAGGACAGTTGAACTTAACACTCTCACAGTTACAGATGCGATCAGTCATGCTTCCTCAGGTCGTTGTTTGTGTCAGCTCAGCTTGATTTGGGATATTTTGAGTTAATTCTGCAAATGGCTGTAACTGAGGAAACGTACCTTAGCTTAGCACAGTACCTGGCGCCTAGGAAGTGGATGTAAGTGGTAGCGAAGATTCCTGTTGGAATTCTCTGATGACCTGAATGTCGGTATGGGCTGGGTTTGCTCTTATTAGGAGAGACACAGTTTCTGTTTCTGTCCTCTCTTCCGGCAGACTTTTCAGAAGATTTCAACCATTTCATTTTCCTTCCTCCCTGTAGCGTTTTGCTTTCTTGGTTGCTTCTGCCAGCTGACTTGCTCTTTGCCTTACCACAATGCACTTTTCCTAGTTCTTCTTTTCCTTTAGAGTATTTGTCTCTTTTTACACGGCTGTCCTCACTTCTTGTCCCCCTGTCACTTTAGTCTTTTCCCTTCATTTATTCATTGATTTATTCACTCATTCAGTGTATTCTCGTTGAATTCTCACGTGCTAGGCACGGGGCACGCCATATTGTTTCCCTTGGGTGAAACGTGGATTGACTTGGTTCCCGGCCCTTTCCTTGTCTGCGCCTCCATGTCTATGTCCGCCACTGTGCCCCTGTCGTGGGAACCTTTGTCTTGTATCAAAACCACCCATGGAACACGTTTCAGTTTCTTGTTGAAGCTACCTGTCTTTTATTTTACCTTGTTCTGAAGTGTAGCCGAGAATGGACAGCTATAGAAAATGGGCCCCACCTAGCCTGTCCATTATATCTTTAAGAAGTTTTTGCCATTTAAAATTTCTTAGACGGTTTTACCATTTAAAATTCCTCCGTGACGGGGGACTGGGTGGCTCAGTTGGTTAGGTGTCTGCCTTTGGCTCGGTCATGATGCCAGGGTTCCGGGATCGAGTCCCTTGTTGGGCTCCCTGCTCAGCGAGGGGGATTCGCTTCTCCCTCTTCCTGCTCTTGTCTTCACTTATTCTTTCTCTCTCCCTCTCAAATAAATACATAAAATCTTTTAAAACATAATAAAATAAAATTCCTCCAGGAGTTCATCCAGTTTTTGGAAGAAAAACTGATAGCAGTTTGATCACCATTCTCTGCCGCCTGCCCACCTGCTTCCCCCCCAAACCTGCTTTTCATGAATTTTCTTGCTAAACCAGGATTATGCTTGAAGAAATTTTAGGGAGAAAGTTTGGCTTCCTCCACCCCCTCCCCCAAGTATGCCTTATGCCCAGCAAAGGATTTGAATTCACGACCCAGAGTTCAAGAGTCACATGTTCGGAACTAGAGCGTATCATGCTTAGCGAAATAAGTCAAGCAGAGAAAGACAACTATCTTATGATCTCCCTGATATGAGGAAGTGGTGATGCAACATGGGGGCTTAAGTGGGTAGGAGAAGAATCAATGAAACAAGATGGGATTGGGAAGGAGACAAACCATAAGTGACTCTTAATCTCACAAAACAAACTGAGGGTTGCTGGGGGGAGGGGGTTTGGGAGAAGGGGGTGGGATTATGGACATTGGGGAGGGTATGTGCTTTGGTGAGTGCTGTGAAGTGTGTAAACCAGGCGATTCACAGACCTGTACCCCTGGGGATAAAATTACATGTTTATAAAAAAATTAAAAAATTAAAAAAAAAAAGAGTCACATGTTCTACTGACTGAGCCATCCAGGCACCCCTGGCCTTGTTTTGGGAAAGATTTCTTGCTTAATTAGTTTAGCTGTAGATGCATGTACCGAAGAAGATCTCCCAGGCTCTTATTTCTATCTCAAGAGCAGAAATAAGTTGGAATCTTAAGTAGATTATGAATAGTAATTAACTTCTAGTAGGTGCTTACCTTTTCATATTCCTAATTGTGTCTTTGATAGAGAATAGTTCTTGAATTTTTTTTTTTTTTAAAGATTTTATTTATTTATTTGACAGAGAGAAATTACAAGTACACTGAGAGGCAGGCAGAGAGAGAGAGAAGGAAGCAGGCTCCCTGCTGAGCAGAGAGCCCGATGCGGGACTCGATCCCAGGACCCTGAGATCATGACCCGAGCCGAAGGCAGCGGCTTAACCCACTGAGCCACCCAGGCGCCCCAGTTCTTGAATTTTTTGAGGTTTATTTTTACTTACTTATTATTTATTTATTTATTTATTTAATAAATATACAAGAACTTTATTTTTGAAACTTTTAAACTAGTAATCATTAGAAGGGAATCTTCTTTAACTTGATCTTTTCTTCTACATTTGAAAAGTATCTCATCTTTGTTAACATTTCCTTGGCTTTTTCCAAATCATCTTGTTCAAAAGCTCTGCTCACATTGTCAGTCAGTTCTTTCTGTTTAGCTCTGACAATAGATTCAATCTCTTTCATGGCAGCTTCACTTTGAGCTTCTGCAAGTTTTTCATTGATTTCCATTATTTCCATGAGGAACTGCCTGTCCATTTCATAATCTGTCCCTTCAGGAATCTCTACTCCATGGAGCTTTAGAAGGTATAGTCCCCTGCTCAGGGGAGCCAGAAGGGTCTTATAGGCATCATTCACCAGGGTTGAATGCTTCTCTGAGAAGTCCTTTTCAGTCTGAGACCTCTGGCTGAAGAAATCAGGGTGGACAAGACGCTGTATTTCCTGGTACCTAGTCTGAAGCTTTGCTGTGTCAACTCTGAAGGCACGGTTGCAGTCCAGGAGGCTGAAGTAATCTCGAGTGGGGTCAGGTGGCTGCAGCGCGTGGCACTGTGGACAGAAGAACCCGTCCCCACGCATGTGGCTCCCTGGGCCACCGCAGTTCCAACACTGGGGGGAACTGTTTCCCGCCAGAGACGCAGCACTGCAGCTTAGCGGTCTCCTTCCGAGGACCCCTGCCGGCCACAGGCCTCGCACCCGGAGCAAGGCGCCAGCTCTCCTGCCCCACATCTGGCCGCGGCCTATGTCGCCGCGGTCACCTGTTCGGGGGTTGGAGAGAGAGCCTTACTTACTTATTTTTAAAGATTTTATTTATTTGAGAGGATAGGGAGGGTGCACTAGCATGGGGTGGGGGCAGAAGCAGAGGGAGAAGCAGGCTCCCCACTGAGCAGGGTGCCCAACAAGGGACTCGATCCCAGGACCCTGGCTGGGATCATGACCTGAGCCAAAGGCAGATGCTTAACCAACTGAGTCACTCAGGAACCCAGATTTATTTATTATTAGAGAGAGGGCGCTCGTGAGTGGGGACAGGGACAGAGGGAGAGAATCTTGGAGCCAACTCCGCGCTGAGCCTGATGCAGGGCTCCATCCCATGACCCATGAGATCATGACCTGAACCCAAACCAGGAGTCAGACGCTTAACCAATGGAGCCACCCAGGCGGCACCAGTTCTTAATTTTAATGAGTACAATTTATTGGTCTTTTTCTTTATGGGTAATGTATTTGTGACCCATTTAAGAAATCATTGCTTACCCCACAGCTTCACAGTCATGAAACTGTTCTCTAATACTATCTTCTAGAAGCTTTATTGTTTTACTGACAATCTTTGCAGAAATTTATTTTTGTATAATTTATATATAATGTGAGGTGTGGTGCTAAGGACAATTTTTCCCCGTGTGGATCTTCTCTTGAACCAGTGCTATTGAAAACATTGTTGATCTTGCGTTGGAACCCTTGGCATGAATCTGTATGTCTCTTTGTTCATTTTCTATTCTTTTTCATTGGTTTTTAAAGAACCAGCTTTTAGTTTCATTGATTCTCCTTCAGCTTTATTTCATCGCTTTCTGTTCTTATCTGTATTATTTCCTTCTTTGTTTTGGTTTCATTTGTTTGTCTTTTTCAAGGTTTTGAGGGGATAGCATAAACCTGGGATCTTCCTTGTTTCCTACCCTAGACGTTTGGTGCTGTGCATTCCCCTCTACATGTGTTACGATCTCCGTAATGCATTGCTGTTGTATTTAAGCAGTTAATTGTCTTTTAAGGGTATTTAAAAGAAAAATACTCTTTTGTACTGCACCCATATATTTACAATTTCTCGGGTTCGTTCTTCTTTGACTAGTTCCATATTTCTATATGATGTCCTTTTCTTTCTGTGTGAATGGTTCACTTTAACATTTCTTGTAGTGCCGCGCTTCTGGTAGTGAATTCTTTTAGCTTTTATGCCGGGAAAAGTCTTTCTTTTGCCTTCATTTTTAAAAATTTTATTGAGGTATAATTGACTAGGCCACTGTTGGGGGAGGTGCAGAGGGAGAGGGAGCCTGGCGTGGAGACTGACGTGGGACTCAATCTCACAACCCTGAGATCATGACCTGAGCTGAAATCAAGGGTTGGGCACTAAACTGACTGAGCCACCCAAGCGTCCTTACATGCCTTTTAACATTTTTTAATTGAAGTATAATATTGGATTAGTTTCAGGCGTCTAACAGTGATTTGACAAGTCTATATGTTACACTCTGTTCACCACAAGTGTAACTCCTTTTCGTCACCATACAACCCTTCTACCATCGGCTGTATTCCTTAGGCTGTACCTTTTGTTCTCATGACTTACCGCATCACCAGAAGTCTGCACCTCCCTCTCTTTTTTATCCCATTTTGCCCGTCTCCGTACCTTTCTCCCTTCTGGCAACCACCAGTTTGTCCTCTCTATTCATGGGTCTATTCCTGCTTTGTTTGGTTTGGTTTTTTAGATTCTACCTATAAGTGAAATATGTTACTTGTCTTCTCTGACCGATTTCTCTTAGTATAATACCCATCATCCGTAGTTTTAAACCAGTTGTGTAATTCTTTTTCTTTGTTTCTTGTGCTTGTGATTCATTGACCTTTTTGGATCTGTAGGTTTATGATTTTCATGAAATTTAGAAAAATGTTACCCTAGTTTTCTTGAGTTATTTTTCTTCTCCCTTCTATTTGAGAGACTTAGTTAGGCATATTTTAGGCCACTTGAAATTATTCCATTATTGATCTTCCATTCACTTTTTTAAAAACTTACACTGCATTCATTTTTCTCCCCAGTCTGTTTTTTCCTGTGTTTCTTTTCTTTCTTTCTCTCTTTTTAAAAAAATATTTTATTTACTTATTTGACAGAGCGAGAGAGCACAAGCAGGGGGAACAGCAGAGGGAGAGGGAGAAGCAGGCTCCCCACTAAGCTAGGAGCCCAATTCGAGTTTTGATCCCAGGACCCTGGGATCACGACCTGAGCCAAAGACAGATGCTGAAGCATCTGAGCCACCCAAGCACCCTTGTGTTTCATTTTGAAAAGTTTCTAGAGCTATCTTCAGGTTCATTAATCTTTCCTTTTGTGGCATCTAACCAGCCATCAATCCCATTCAGTCTATTTTTTCATATTAGACATTGTATTTTTAATCTCTAGAAGTTTGTTTTGGAATATTGTCCATGTCTCTCCTTAATGCTGTCATGATTACTTTACCTTCTCAAACATGTGAAATATGATTATAATAACTGTTCTTTGGTTCTTGGTTTACTAATTCTGTCATCTATATAATTTCTACATCTGTTTCTGTTTGATTTTTCTTTCTTTCTTTCTTTCTTTTTTTTTAAAGATTTATTTATTTATTTATTTGACAGACAGAGATCACAAGCAGGTAGAGAGGCAGGCAGAGAGAGAGAGAGAGAGAGAGGAGGAAGCAGGCTCCCTGCTGAGCAGAGAGCCCGATGCGGGACTCGATCCCAGGACCCTGAGATCATGACCCGAGCCGAAGGCAGAGGCTTAACCCTCTGAGCCACCCAGGTGCCCCTGATTTTTCTTTCTTATGGGTCCTAGTTTTCTGTTTATTTATTTGACAGAGATCACAAGTAGGCAGAGAGGCAGG
>NC_081559.1:17075051-17128864 GCF_022355385.1 Mustela nigripes | reverse complement strand
GGGAAGCAGGCTCCCTGCTGAGCAGAGAGCCCGATGCGGGACTCGATCCCAGGACCCTGAGATCATGACCCGAGCCGAAGGCAGAGGCTTAACCCTCTGAGCCACCCAGGTGCCCCTGATTTTTCTTTCTTATGGGTCCTAGTTTTCTGTTTATTTATTTGACAGAGATCACAAGTAGGCAGAGAGGCAGGCAGAGAGAGAGACAGAGGGGGAAGCAGGCTCCTTGCTGAGCAGAGAGCCTGATGTGGGGCTCGATCCCAGGACCCTGAGATCATGACCTGAGGTGAAGGTAGAGGCTTTAACCCACTGAGCCACTCAGGTACCCCTGAATGTGATAATTTCTTATTAGATGCCAGACATTGTTAATTTTACTTACTTGATTCTGGTATTTTGTCTTCCTTTAAGAGCTTTGTTTGGGGACATAGTTAAAATACTTAGAAATAAATGAGAGTCTCGCCTTTTAGATTTCCTCCGGCCTTTAGCGGAGGGCTCATTTTACCCCCACTTCGGCGGCGGTCTGCTCCTGAGTGGCTACGCAGTGCCCGGCAAGTTGCAGGTGTTTCCCCTTGAATGATGAAAACACAAACTAGGCCTGCCCTGTGGGAGTCTGGCCTTCTCTTTCCAGGCGGTTCACACCCTCCTGCACTGATCAGTGCCCAAGTGAAGAACTGAAAGGCCCCTGTAGGTCTTCAGATGCCGCCTTCTGTGCCCCTCTCTCCTCCCCAGTTCTCTGCCTAATTCCAGCATCTCTGGGTTAGTCAGATGTGGCTGCGCTCGCCAGATAAGTACCTTGTGTCTGAAATGTAACTGTGAGGTAGGTATGGGCTAGAGAACAAACTCGTGTCTTCAGTATTTAAGTGGTGTTGAAGTTACGAACATGAAGAATTTCCAAACTGATGATGCGGTCTGGGCAGAGAGAGAAGGAAAGGAGGAAAACAACGGGAGGAAGCAAGGCGGCAGCAAGTTGGAAGATGAAAGAAGAATAAATGGTTTTTCTGCAGGAGAGCGATCTAGTAAGATCAGACTGAAAAATAATTGTTGCGTTCCTACATTAATTAACCCAGATTGGATACTTCTTGTTCTTCTATGCTGCTAGATTCAACTTATTAATATATTTTGCCTCTGAAGTCATTAATAAGATTTTCCTATAATTTTCCTTTTGTTCTATAGTCCTTGTTAATAAGTTTTTGGCGTCAAGTTTAGGTTAGCTTAATTAAAAGAATATTCTCTTGGGGCACGTGGGTGGCTCAGTTGGTATATTATCAGACTCCTGATTATGACTCAGGTCATGATATTAGGGTTGTGGGGTCGAGCCCTGCATTGGGCTCCATGCTTAGTGTGGAGTTAGCTGGAGATTTCTTTCCCTCTGCCCTTTCCCCTGCTTGTATGCTTGATCTCTCTCTAAAATAAATAAATAAAATCTTAAAAAAAAAATCCCTCTCTTTTTGGACAGTTGGAATATTTTGTGTGTGATTCGAATTATTTTTTTTCTTTGACTGTTGCTAGAGCTCATGGTAAAAGTGTTTAGGCCAGGAGTTTTTTGCATGTATGTATTCAATAAGTGATTTGATTCTAGATAATAGATACGGGTTTCGGTATCTAATAATAATACTTATGCTTGTATTGTGATTTCAGTTAGGTCATTTCTTTCCGTTCTTTTCCCAACCTTGGGAGGTAGGTGAGCCCGCTCTCCTTCATTGCACAGATGGGGAGAGAGAATACTGAGAATGCAGTAGGCGGCAGGCCTGTCGCTGCTGGGAAACAGTGGCCGTTGGCCTTACTCTGCCTGGAATGCTACTCTTCCTCCACAGCCAGGTGTGAAATACGAGTGTTACCAGCATCTTGGAAGTGGGAGGCATGTTGGAGATTTTCTAGTTAAGGACACGCCGGGGACAGTCCGTGGACCTGTGCGGGTCTGCAGACTGCGTCTTACTGGTCTTTAGCAAGAGAAGCGTGAAACTTCTGCATAAGCTTTGAAAAAAAATTTTTTTTAAAAGATTTTATTTATTTACTTGACAGGCAGAGATCATAAGTAGGCAGAGAGGCAGGCAGAGGGGGTTGGAACAGGCTCCTTGCTGAGCAGAGAGCCCAATGCGAGACTCGATCCCAGGACTCTGGGATCATGACCTGAGCCGAAGACAGAGGCTTTAACCCACTGAGCCACCCAGGTGCCCCTGAAAATTTTTATTACAATGATGGCGCATGCCTCAACATCCAGGTGCATCTGTGCATTCACTGTCAACTTGAGAACTGTCGATCTGGTGTGTCCTCCCCGCTGTAAGAGAGTCTTTCCAAATAACAGCTTAGGCAAGTGATAATCTACCTGAGCTTTACTCTCCCTTTAAGACTTGCAGTTTCTCCTCTCTTTTTTTTTTTTCTATTAATAGCCCTTCCATTCTCCTAGTTATGCAAGTTCAAAGTCATTGAGTCATTATCGACTTTCTTTCTTTTTTTTTTTTTTTAAAGATTTTATTTATTTATTTGATAGAGCGAGACAACAAGTAGGCAGAGAGGCAGGCAGAGAGAGAGAAGGAAGCAGGCTCCCTGCCAAGCAGAGAGCCCGATGCGGAACTCAATCCCAGGACCCTGAGATCATGACCTGAGCCGAAGGCAGAGGCTCAGCCCACTGAGCCACCCAGGCGCCCCATTATCAACTTCTTATCCTTCATATCCAGGCACCAAATTGAGCTAATTCTTCTATGCTAATGGCCTTATGGTAACGGTCTTGTTCTTTCCACTATCTCTGTGGCCTTTCAGTTGCAGTGCCGCCCGTCCTTGAGTTGGCCAGCGGCTGGCTCGGAAGTCAGTCCCTTCGTTCTTGGGCTCCTCTTTATCATTTCCAGCAGTTTGTCCCACTGCTGTTGGACACCTCATCTGCACTCTGCCTTCTTCACGTCTGAAATGCGATGTATTTCCTGCCCCGGGTCTGCTCGTGTTCTTCTTCCCGGTCTTGGCTGATGGAAATGGCCACATGATGAGTGTCCCTCGCATCCTCCCATGCCGGGTGACAAGGTCTGCCTTTCATACGTGCAGGATCCCTTTCTTCTAATGCAGTCCGGCTGCTGCTGCCCTCGTGTGGGTTCTTGTTACCTGGTTCCTGGAGTTTTATACTAATTTCCTCCCTGCCCTCTTTCCTGTCACTTCCTCACTTCTTCTTTTTTTTTTTTTTTTTAAAGATTTATTTATTTGACAGACAGAGATCACAAGTAGGCAGAGAGAGAGAGGAGGAAGCAGGCTCCCCGCTGAGTAGACAGCCCGATGTGGGGCTCGATCCCAGAGATCCCTGAGATCACGACCACCCAGGCGCCCGTCTTCCTCATTCTGCCTGCTGTCAGTGCAGTCTTCCTTGTGCACGGTTCTATTATTGTTACCTGTTTTCTTCAAACTCTATGAGGTTCTTCACTGCTGGTAGAATAAAGGTTAGGTTTAGAAAGTTTGCCTTACCCACTGCACTCCCCTATGTACGCCACGTCTTAGCCGAAGCAAGCTACTTAGTACTTCATGTTCTCTATCCTGTCTATCTCTGAAGCCTGGCTTGTATTCGTTTATCCTTGTGAGGTACCTTTTCCTTCAAATTCTACCCTTCCTTCACAGTTCGGTTCTGTTGGCATCTCCTGTGCCGAGCCTCTCATCCAGCAGTCTTGCTCGTGAACTTTAATAGCACGTTAGCCATACCTAGACCTCTCTATGTTCTCTGCCTCACATTGAAGATATTTATAGTATCTACCGGCTCGACTGGGACTCCCGAATGAAAACCTGGTGTGGGACTTCAGGGAACAATTCAAAATAAAGATTCCTGGGCCCCATTCCGTGGAAATTCTGGTTTAGTAGATCTAGGGTAGGTGTTGGGATCTCAAATTGTGAAAAACTCCTAGATTTTTCTAATTGGAGATCATCAGATATTTGAGTCATTGGTCAGCCTGCTCCATTGTTTTAGTTCTTGTTTTTAGTTACTGTTACTAGTTATTGTTTTGATTGTCTTTTGAATTGTTTAACTTTGGGGATCTGTTTATCTTGTCTAAACTGCACTGCAAACTGCTTAAATTTTTTTTCTCCTTTATAGGACTCTGTGTAATAGACGTTATAGCAAATGTTGAATGTTAAATAAATGAAAAGATTGAAGTAAGATCCTTCACTTGGTGTTTTTGTAGCAGCTGCTATACTGAAGAGAACATGTTTCTTGGGACTTACTTCTTAGATCAGAAATTTGCAAAGTGGGGAGTTCATGGCTGGCTAAGTCCCTTACTTAAAGTGTCTGCCTTTGGCTTAGGTCATGGTCCTGGAGTCCTGGGATTGAGCTCAGCGGGGAGTTTGCTTCTCCCTCTCCTTCTGCCCCTTGCCCTCTCACTGGCTCTGCTTCCTCTCTCTTTCTCAAATTTTTTAAGAAATCTTTTTTTAAAATGGTATCTCATGTTAAGAAAATAATAAAAATTATTATAGAATGGGGGCGCCTGGATGGCTCAGTGGGTTAAAGCCTCTGCCTTCGGCTCAGGTCATGATCCCGGGATCTTGGGATCGAGCCCCACATTGGGCTCCCTGCTCAGTGGAGAGCCTGTCTCTCCCTCTCTTTCTGCCTACTTGTGTTCTGTCTGCCAAATAAATAAATAAAATCTTAAAAAAAAAAACAACCAAAAAACAGTACATGTAAAAAGGCAGCTCTTTGATAAGGCACTGGTGGAATTCACTGCTCCGTTTCTGGTATGACCTGTTATGAAATTACACTGAGTGTTTCCGCATAACTGCCGTGTCATTTACTCCGAGGTTTTGGTAAGTAAAGGTAAAGAAACTGTTTTCTTCCCGAGAACCCCAAGTCCCTTAACATTTAAAAGACCCTGATGCACGGAGTTGATATTGACATGCTGGAGAGGTGAAGCGTCTGAAAGCGCAGGGTGGGCTCTGCTGCCTTCTTCATTGTCGAAATAGTGTCCTTCCTTTCAGCCCTACCGGAATTCTCTCCTCGAATTTTGTGATGTGCTCACCTGCCCCAAATTGTGACCCTTGTGCCTCCGACCCGCTTCTTGACCCGCTTTCCCCCTCTCTTAACCGAGCCGGACGTTTCATCAGTCCCTCCCTTGTCTCCCTGCTTTCTCCAGGTCCGATGACGATGATACGGAGAGTAGGAGCTCCAGGGTGACCCAACTTTGCACTTACTTTCAGCAGAAATATAAGCACCTCTGCCGCCTGGAGCGGGCAGAATCTCGTCAAAAGAAATGCCGGCACACGTTTAGGAAAGCTTTGCTGCAGGCGGCCAGCCGCGAACCGGAGAGCACCGGCCAGCTGATGCAGGAGCTGCAGCGGGCTGCGTGCGGCCGGACCAGGTGAGAGCCCCGCGCCGCCGCCGCCCGCTCCGTTTTCTCTGGGTTGCCACAGGCTCGTTGAGGCGCCGCCGACAGTGGGCATCTAAGCCTCAAATATTTGAGCATTGCGTTTTGTTTTCATCGCTCAAAGAAAATTTAACATCACGTGGTAAGAGATCATCGCCACGAGCTGCCCGTAAAAGTATTGCCGTCACTTTGCCAGAGTTTGATGAGAATTTATTGGGTAAAGTATTTGAGAATGCTAAAACAATCACAATGCTTAGAGATTTCATGTATTATTTAAAAGTGATATTTACAGTTTTTTTTTCTTACTAGAGAAATAGTATTTTATATTTTTTACTTACATTTAAAAAAAAATTTTGTTCCAGCGTATTTTCTGTTAGTATCTCCATTATCCTGCATATTATGTCTTCAGAAGACTTCATTACATTGCATTTCTTTGGGGGGGGGGAGAATCTTTTCTGTTTATATTATTAGTCCAAGTATTTGTTGTATTGTAAATCTAGAAAATATAAAAAAAAAATGGGAGGAGGGGGTTTCCGTAACATCACCGTGCACAGAACAGAGAATGAGCACTGTGAACATTTTGATTATTTCCTTGTAGTCTTTTTTCTCTGTGTGTGTGTACATGTGTGTGTTTGTGTGTGTATGAAATCTTCCACTGAGCCATGTATTTGTATTAAAAAGCAACATTGAGATCATGCCCTAGGTATATTTTATTTCCTAATTTTGCCCATGTAACATTGGATTATAACCGTTTTCTCATGATACAAATTCTTTAAAACATGGCTCTTAATGACTTTGTAATATGGATGTCAGCCCTTGGGCTTTCTCTGTTTTAGGTATATATTTAAGTAAAACTGGGTCTATGTTATTTAAAAGCAATGTGCCCATTTTTTCCCTTAAAAATATATCATATAGCCATTCACCTATATTCTCAAAAACTTGTTTCAAAAATATGGTTTATAATGTGTGCGTAGTATGTTATTGTCTGAAAATCCATAAATTGGACATGTAGAAGTTACCTGATACTTCAATGAAGAAATTGATGGTGTTATCATTTTGGAAATCAGTTTAGGTGGTGAAATCATAAATCATAATTAGTTATTTATATACCTTTAAAAATACTAGCTTAAGAGGCGCCTGGGTGGCTCAGTCATTAGGCGTCTGCCTTCAGCTCAGGTCATGATCCCAGGGCTGTGGGAATGAGCACCGCGTGTTGGGCTCCCTACTCAGCAGGGAGTCGGCTTCTCCTTCAGCCCCACAAGCGAGCTTATGTTCTCTCTCTGCTAAATAAATAAATAAAATCTTTAAAAACAAGCTAGCTTAATTGAATTAAAATTTTCCAAAATATCTTCACATTTAATTAAGGTTATTTCCTTAATTATTTTTTGAAAATTATTTTTTTCAGATTAGAAGGCATAGTTCTTTTTTTTTTAAAGATTTTTATTACTTACTTGAGAGAGAGAGAGAGCACACATGGAGAGGAGGGCAGAGGGAGAATCAGGCTCCCCACTGAGCAGGGAGCCCAATGCAGGGCTGGATCCCAGGATCCCGAGATCATGACCTGAGCCAAAGGCAGATGCTTAACCAACTGAGCCACCCAGATGCCCCAGAAGACATAGCTTTTTATGGAGTTTATTATTTCACAATTTTTACTTACTATTTTTTTCAGATAACAACCTTGAAATACACACACACACAGACACTTTTATGAGTTTGTATACCATAATATTAGCAGTAGCTTTCTCAAGAGGGTAGGATTATTGATAAATGAAAGTTTAAAAAAATTTTCCTATAGTGATCATGAGTCACTGAGGAAAAGGAGTTTAAAACAAAACTTAAAAAACCCTTTATTTATAGCCTCTGATCATATTTCTTATGTACCTATATATTTTTTGAAATGTCATTTTGGTTTTACGTATTTTGGTTTTTGTTAATATTTGTTATAAAAAATAACCTATTTTTCAGTTGCATATATCAGAAAGATACTCTACCCCTAAGAGTATTCTGCTGCTTAGGACATTTAGAGTTGTTTGAAACTTGGTGTGTGTGTGTCTTGTATACGTAGTAATACGTATACTATTATACTACGTAATGACCGCTGCCTGCAGTATATTACTCACTCTTAGAGCCCCGACTCCTGTGTAGGGGGGAGGTAGTGTCCGTTCTAGAATGTCCTTTAAATCTTTTTTTTTTTTTTTTTTTTAAGATTTTATTTATTTGACAGAGATCACAAGCAGACAGAGAGGCAGGCAGAGAAAGAGGAGGAAGCAGGCTCCCTGAGAAACAGAGAGACCAATGCGGGGCTCGATCCCAGAACCCTGGGATCACGACCTGAGCCGAAGGCAGAGGCTTTAACCCACTGAGCCACCCAGGCGCCCCTAGAATGTCCTTTAAATCTTAGCTTCCATACTCAAGAGACTTAACTTTTCTTAGAGAAACATTTCCAGGTTCCACTACATTAGGTCCCCAATTACATATGCTTATTGTGTTTCGTACTCTGCTTCACTGTCCAGTTGTGTACTAATATTTCTGTCAGGCTAGACAGTCTCTTCTTTTTTAAGGTTTTATTTATTTTGAGAGAGAGCACAAGCAGTGGGGGCAGTGGAGTCAGAGGGAGAGGGAGAAGCAGACTTCCTGCTGAGCAGGGAGCCAGACACAGAATTGGATCCCAGGACCCTGAGATTATGGCCTGAGGCGAAGGCAGACAACCGACAGAGCCACCCAGGCGCCCCAAGCTAGACAGTCATTTTTGCAAGGGCAGGAACAATGTACATTTTGTTCTTAAGTCTCTGGTATTGACGAATGAATGGATAGAATTAAACAAGTGAAGAGTGTCTGTTCTCTATTTGTCGAAAGAATTCACTTGGTTTAACATAGGTTTTGAAATAATGATATCTAACATTTACATTAGATAATGCTTTCAAGTGTATAATTTCAGTAGAGACCAGTTTTGTCTGGCGTGAAGCTGTGTAGAGCATTGTATACATTGAATCTAGTATATTATTAGGATCTTGTCAAAGATGTAAGGGACTGTCCTCTGAGTTTGAGACACTCGGTATCTGTGTAGAAGACTGTATCTATCTATGATTTTTAACTGGCAGAATCCCCCTCACCCCCCCCTTTTTTTTCTAAAACATTTCCCAAACCTTCATTAGTGATTTTTTAAAAAAAATTCATGATAATTAAATATTACTAAACAAATACAAACTCTAATTATTAATTTGATGTCATTTGTTTCTGTCACTCATGATTAGTAAAAAGTTTATTAGTCAGAGCCTCTCTGATAATCACTTAACAGTGTGCCATAATCCTTTGTTGGTGATGGGTGGTTTACTGCTTTACTTAAGTTATATTTCAGGCTCACAAAAAATCAGCTGTTAGTTGGATAATGTCCTCTGTTTGATGTTTTTGCTTTCAAAGACTGGTTCCACAAAAGACATTTAAAAAGTTGCCTTTAAATGTTTTAGAAGTTAAAATTTTGATGACTGCCTTTTAGTAGATATCCTTTAACATAGAGTTTGGATCTAAACTGAATAACATTATTCTTTCTCATCTAAGAGCTTTGTCATATATATTGGTGACTATGTGGACTAAACCACTGAAATAGCTTAAGTATGTAAACTCAGATCTAGTTATCTTGTAGCCACAGTCCTGCAGAGACTAGTGTTGTTTGTATAGAAATTTTATTGTAGGGTGCCTGGGTGGCTCAGTGGGTTAAGCCGCTGCCTTCGGCTCAGGTCATGATCTCAGGGTCCTGGGATCGAGTCCCACATCGGGCTCTCTGCTCAGCGGGGAGCCTGCTTCCTCCTCTCTCTCTCTCTGCCTGCCTCTCAGTGTACTTGTAATTTCTCTCTGTCAAATAAATAAATAAAATCTTTAAAAAAAAAAAAAGAAATTTTATTGTAAAAGGGAGATCTAATCATACAAAAGGGAAACTCATAGTAGGTGTTTTCACATTAAAAACATCAAAATGTTTTAGTCATTCTCCTTTTGTTTTGTTGAGATTATTCGGATAATAAAAATCTGTCTAACATCAGGCATTTTTATCTTAATCATTTGGGGGAGGGGGTATTGAGATTCTGACTTCGAGTTTATGTTACCGTTTAAGAGAAAGATTGGCGAGTTGGAACATACCAGCAATTTTACAAAATGAAACCTGTAGTTCCCTTCAAAGTCTAGGATAAAGAAAAAGCGAGGGACTGTATTGTACCCGAGGCTTGGTGAATGGCTGAGCAGATTCTTGAAGTGTTCCACAAAAATAATCTATTCAATATAGAGAAATGCCTTCTATTTAAATCTAGACCAAGAGAATTGGGGTAGGCTGCCAAAATAGTATGGCTTCATTTATTTGAAATAGTCTGTCCGGTTTAGAGACATAAGTTACTGGCTCCCTTCCCCACTCTTGTGATTCTGACACATCTGGCAGAACCCTTAATTAAAATGCCTTTGATGGCAGTACCTGGTTCTCTATTTGTATGTACTATTTATATGAAAGTTAGAGTAGAAATTTTATTTAGATTTTCTTTGGATTCATACGTACTTTTGGTTCTGAATAACCTTCTGATTAGTGTAAATCTTCAGATACAGGGGTGCCTGGGTGGCTCAGTGGGTTAAGCTTCTACCTTTGGCTCAGGTCATGATCTCAGGGTCCTGGGATCGAGCCCCACATCGGGCTCTCTGCTCAGCAGGGAGCCTGCTTCCCCCTCTCTCTCTGCCTGCCTCTCTGCCTACTTGTGGTCTCTGTCTGTCAAATAAATGAATAAAATCTTTAAAAAATCATCCTTAGATATAGAAACAGTTCAAAAGGTATTTTATGCGTGATGCCTGACGTATGATTCAGCATATCATGTAGATTTCCTTGTCTACCCTCAGATAGGTGTAAAGTCCTACCAGTTTGTGATGCTTCAGAGAGTCAGATATCACAGGACAATTTTGTACTTCTAAACTTGAATATTATATATTTCTAATTTTTAATGTTTGTAATAAACTATGGAAAGATCCACAAACTATTCAAACGAATACTCATTATAGAGGGAGTGGGAACTGGAAAATTGGGACAAGGGTAGCTAGAAAGACTTTTTAAAACATTTTATTTCTTTTATAAAAATCTCTTTGTTTTTGTTTTTTTAAGATTTTATTTATTTATTTGTGTGTGTGTGAGAGAGAGAGCATGAGCAGAGAGAGTGGCAGGCAGAGGGAGAAGCAGGCTCCCAGCCCAGGACGGAGTCGGACTGGGGACTTGATCCCAGGATCCTGGGATCATGACCTGAGCGGAAGGCAGATGCTTAACCCACTGAGCCACCCAGGCGCCGAAAGTAGGCAACTCTTTGTTGCCTAGCTTTTTATTCTTTGGTTTTTCTGGGACCATGTAAATACATTGCCTACTCATGAATTTAAAAGTAAGAGTCAAATATTTAAATTTTGAGTGTATGGAGGGGAGGTAACATTTAATGAAAGATGGAATTGCACATATTTTAAGAAGTTTAAAACATATATCCAAAATGAGTTCATTTTGGAAGATGAGAGCAAATCAACCATTTCTCCACGGCATTACACCTTTCTTCTCTATTAGGTCAAGTTTCTTGCACATTTACTATTTAGCAGCTTCACATGACCAGACTCTAATGAGGATAATAATACCAAGAACTAACAACCATTAACTATTTACTAGGTATGAAACTATCCTATATGATAAGTATTTCATATCATATAGGATAAGTATTTTAGATGTGTTGTATCTTTTGGTGCTTACCTGTCCCCCAAAGGTACTCTTATCTCCACTTTATAGGTGGGGAAGTTGAGGCTTAAGTGAGGTTAAGTAACTTGCCCAAGGTCACACAGCTGGGAAGAGGTAGAGCTGAGATTCCGAATTAGGTCTGATAATCCAGTCTCCTTTTCTTTATCCCTTTTTGTCTCCTTACTGGCCCTTTCTGACGTCAAAGGAACCAAAATACCACTTTAAAAAGAAAAAATAGGCGTCGTTGAGATTGATGATAATATATAATTACTGGTTTTGTCAGCAGATTGGAGAAATACTGGAACTGGTCATTGTACCTCATAGTCACCTTTTTATTGAATGAACGTAGGAAGGTAAAATGTTGGTGTTACAGCCTGCCAGTCTAGTGTTGTAAAGTCGCCCTGGATTCTCCCAGCATTCTTTTAAAAATGAATTTTGTCTCTTTGCTTTCTCAGCATGAGCCGGACCAAGTTGAGGGCAATAGAGCCAGCCGCGTGCAGTGGAACCGTGAAGGGTGAACGATGCCCTAACAAAGCCCTTCCATTCACCAGACACTGTTTCCAGCGTATCCTTAACTGAATGGGGTGTGCACTGAAAAGTATTAACTCATTCAGGGCTAGTATTTTCATTCTTAAGCCGAGTGGATGACTTTTGAAATCTTAACTATTTTTAGTGTTTAAAATTTTTGTGTAACTGCATTTTCATGAAGTCTCCCGATTAATTTTTTTCCACTTCTGTTGTGATTCTTTTTCAAGAATTATATCAGAATCTGAAAAATTGATAGCAAGTAGCAGGTTCTTCCGGTTGCGCTCACTCAGTTGCAGGAAATCTTGTGCTTGCCGTGGTTCTGCATAGCTTCTAGGAGGCAACTACAACACCCGTTCATGGAGAAGGCAAATTGTATTATTCAAAATCTGATTTTAGTCTTCCCAGAAAGTTACATAGTTTTATGGTGTCCCTTTTGCCCTGGGAAGAATTTGCTCTTTGTATTGAACATAATGCTGATTTGAAATGGAAGAAAGATAAACATCACTGACTAGGAAAGAAGATACATTAAGACAGAATATACTCGAGGAAAACCTGCGGTAAAGGGCTTCAGGCTGGTTTTGAAATCTTATTACTCTCACTTTTATTAAACATTTAAAATTGAGTAGCATTTAAAAAATTTATACAGTGGCAATTACTTGCTCTTCTTTATTATCTTTGACTTTTTGCCCTCCTTTCTGTTCCTGGCATTAAATTTTCACAACTTTTTCAGCAGCACTTTCTATGCACTCAAGGCTTTATAAATAGCCTTAACTATTAAAGTATAAAGGAAAAACAAAGGTGGTCCCTTGATAGGTAGGAAATATGTCTTGAGGAAATGCAGCTAGGGGCGAAACGTTTGGATGTTTAAAAATGTTGATCAAGTAAAGCTGATGTTCCAGTTTTAATGATAAAGTTTTGATCTAAAAGTAACTTTCCGTAAGTTGTGAGTTTGAGTTTGATGTTGGAAATGGGAAATGAAAAATCAAATTTGGATAGATGAGCTTTTATAACTATGTCTTAAAATTTTTATTCTTCTTGATGAGGATTATATATGAAAGTTTTCCTTAAAAGAAAGTGGTATTTTCTAACCATTGTAGTGGACTTTCTAGGAGTTGTGTGTTAAGAATGAAATGACCCTGCTTTTTCCGAATAACAAAAATCAGAATGCCTATAAAGGAGATTCGTATTAGGAGACTTTTAGCAAAGTAGACTCATTTTAGAAATCTCTTCTGATAAATTCAACAATGATCATTTCTCACATCAGTAGTTGGCTTGGTTCTTCAGCTTTTATAGATAAGAAAATGTATTACTTAGGAAACACAAATAAGGGAAGAAGAAGGTTTTTTTTTTCCCTTAAAGACTAATTTATTTATTTTGAGAGAGAGCATGTGCAGGCCTGCAGTGAGGGAGAGGCTCTCTAGCCCACTCCCTGCTGAGCACCGAGTCTGCTCCCGTCACCCTGAGACCACAGCCTGAGCGAAAACCAAGAGTTGGGCGCTTAACCAACTACACCACCCAGGCGCCCCAGAAGCAGGTTTTATATAAAAATTGAAAACTTAAATAATTTGAGTTTCAGTGCGTTATATTCCTAACTTTGAAAACCACAGATATCCTCTTGAACCGCTCTCAGCAGCTTTTCTCAAGTTGCACAGCCAAGTTCGCAGACGGACAGCAGTGCTCTGTGCCCGTGTTCGACATTACACACCAGACCCCGCTGTGTGAAGAACATGCCAAAAAAATGGTGAGTTCAGATTTGATTTTCTGCAGCAAAGACTTTCAAACTTGTGACAGCAATCCACAGTAAAAAGTATTGTTTGCATTAGTTAAAAACTGTGTGCGTATGTAAATATATATGTTAATACAGAAATATGTATATGAAATATTAATATATATATATATGCTGGTCCTAATCAATTGGATTAATTTCATAGCCTCATTTAAAAGAAAACTTTTCCAGAAGGTATTTAGTCGTTACTTATATATGGTTATTTTGTTTACTATTAATTCCTATTCCATACCTCCCTCCCCCTCAAGGTACATTTTCTTACACTTAACAGATTAACAGATTTTTTTCAAGTTTCCTTTGCCCCATTTCTCTAGATTTTTGCTTTTTTATATATACAATTCGGTGAATGTCATAGATACTTGATGGAATTTCAGCCAGAAGCCAATTTCTTTTGTAATTAAGTACAGTTTTTTTGTTTTTACCCAGATGCTTGCTGAGTGCCACTATTTGCTAGGTAGTATGCAAGGTATAATGCAGTAAAAAGCTGAGTAAGACCATTCTTTCTCTCTGTAAGCATTTTGCACTTTCAGGGGTTCATCAGGGTAGCCGAATGGCCCCCGGACCAGGATGTAACAGTACAAGGCTGTGCTCCTGGTGTTGCCACCAGCTAAATGTGTATCAGGGACTGTTTTAAGTTAAAAGTCACAACTGAGTATAGCAAACGTTTGTAGCCCATCAGTCCCACAGTGAGAGGCTCACAGTGGATGGTGTACAAATCTCTTGGCTCTGCTCTCAGACAGTCTTGGATCCAAACTCATTGTGCCAGCTTGGCTGCCACCATTCTAGCCTTAGTTGTCCTCACCTTTGCCCGGATGACACTGGTCTCCCTTCCTCTTGCTGTGGCCCTCCCCACCCCGCAGCATTTGAGTTCATACGCAGTAAAACTCACTTTTTTTGGTCCGCAGTTCTCTGAGTTGGGCAACACACACAGTCCTGTAACCATCGCCATAATCCAGATGCACCATTAACCGCCTACATTCTCTTGGGCTGCACCCACCCCTGCAGTCTGCCCCTTCCTCTGTCTCCGCTGATGTCTTCCTGCCCGTATAATTTTTACATATTCCAGAATGTCGTATAATTGGAATCCTCCAGTATGTGGCCATGAGAGCAGGCCTTTGAGAATGTGCACGTGATCGTTTTAGTTTCCCGGTCAGAACCTTCCGGTGGCTTTCCATCACATCCAGAGTCAAATCCAGGTTTCTCACCTGGCCTGTGAGACTTGCTGATCTGGTCTTTGCAGCTGCACCTTGTACCCCCTTCACCTCTGGAGTTCCAGCCGCATCAGCCTATTATATGATTTTTCAGTTAGTTTGTCTGTTGCCAGTATCCCTCTATTAAAATGTAAATTTTACAAAGGCAGGAACATTTTTTGTTCATTGCTTTATCCCTGGTGTTTAGAACAAAGATGCCCAGGAAGTCACTGTTGAGTAACAGACACGTGGCTGGGAAGGGTTCAAATGAAGAATTAGGTTCAACCAGTAGACAGAACAGCCATTGGTAGAAGCAGCTCAAGCTACAGGAAGTCCAGGCTGACACACAGAACATGGTAAAAGGAGGCCGTGAACAAGTTGGGAGTGAATAGTGTAGGCAATGAACAGAAGGCATGAGGAAAGCCTCCAGGGCCTGGGGGTGCCAGCACCCTAGAGGAGCTATGTGGGGGACTACCAGGAGACGGCAGGGCCTCAGTCAGGGGCAGTTCTCTCTGGAGTACCTAGCACATGTTGGGCTACAAGGCATAAACTTAGGAGAATAAGACACACATCTAGAACCAGAACTAGGTGGTATCGAGTGTCTTTTTTTTTTTTTTTTTTTTTTTTTAAAGATTTTTTTTATTTATTTGACAGAGATCACAAGCAGGCAGAGAGGCAGGCAGAGAGAGAGGAGGAAGCAGGCTCCCTGCTGAGCAGAGAGCCCGACGCGGGGCTCGATCCCAGGACTCTGAGATCATGACCTGAGCCGAAGGCAGCGGCTCAACCCACTGAGCCACCCAGGCGCCACCGTGGTATCGAGTGTCTTACAAGTAGGACATGTAGCTCTTGGGCTAGACAGACTTTCTCCTACCTAACACTGGTCCTAGAGGGAGAGCCTGGGATGGGTGCCCAGCATCCTGGTGGGTACCAGTGGTTGCTCAGATACTGTTTGTTGAATTAAATACTGGATCTAGTCAAAGTAGACCTCAAATATTGAGCCAAAGAACTATAGATGCTAGAAAACAGCCTTTCTTTTTTGTTTGTTTTCTAAATTTGTACATTTGTGACTGGAGTCTGTATTTGTGTTTCGATCCAAATATTTGGCTAGTGTTCACCTTCTTTTGGATTTCCTGAATTGATACTTTAATTTTATTCTTTCTTGTCTTAAATTTGTTTAAGTCTTAATAACTAGTTTTAGTTATTAGTTTTCAAATACTGTTGTCTGTACTCTTTATGTATTTTGTTATGAGTTATTAATGAATTCATTAAACGAAAGGTGGCATCCATTGTAAAAGCCACGATTGTTTTATATACCACCAAGAGATTTTAAAAATGGGGCATGGTGCATTTCTTTTTTTTTCTTTTTTTTTTTTTAAAGATTTTATTTATTTATTTGACAGAGAGAGATCACAAGTAGGCAGAGAGGCAGGCAGAGAGAGAGAGAGGAGGAAGCAGGCTCCCCGCTGAGCAGAGAGCCCGATGCGGGACTCGATCCCAGGACCCTGAGCTGAAGGCAGTGGCTTAACCCACTGAGCCACCCAGGCACCCGCATGGTGCATTTCTTACCACTTAAAATTTTTGCTTTATATTTATCAAAATAGCTTCTTTAGACTTAATCAGGCATAGGTTTTTATCTTTTCTAATTTTTATCTTTTCTAATGCTGCTGGTCTAACGTTTCTGCTGTATTACTTGACTGGGAAAGGCAGTGTTTTTTACGTACATCAACTGGAACACAGTTTGGTCTACTTTGTGGTTATATTCCTTTATCATTTGGTTGTTGCTTTGAAAAAGAAAGAAAAAGGAATTGTGATCAGATCTTCAATAATGAGTATTTGCTTCAGTATGACAGTTGTATGTCCTGTTTCTTTTTGTGTTTTCCGCACACTTGGTTTTTCTTCTTCATATAAAAGCAACAATGTACATACCTAGACTCTAACCGCCATAGTACCAAGAACTGTTACCCTCTTTGCACGCATGTAGGGAGTGCCAGCTATCATGACCATCACTGGGTCAACAGCAATTGTAAGATGCCATTATTGTGAGATGCACCTGAGTTGCAGACACACTCCAGTGTGTGTCTTGGAACTAGTGAAATGCAGTCATCAGATGGAAGGGTGGCTGCTGAAGAAAGCTGGTTATATTGTCAATTTCTGGTTCTTCCTGGCTGGTTCTTCCTCTCTCCACCCACTCAGTTGGAACAGTTCTATAACGCTGCGGTCCCACGGCCTTCTCTCTTCACCTTGTCTCCCTGGCCCAGGTCAGTGACTGGAAGGACTTCTACCATGTCGTGATTTCTGAGACTACATCTCCACCCCGTTCTTTATCCCTTACGCTGATTTTTCCTATCTCCTGGGACATGTTCATACCTCAAATTGTGAGCCAAAGTGAATTCCTTAACTTTTCTTCGGAATCCTTACTCTGCTGTGTGCTCTGACCCCACTAGTGATCTCATCTAACAGTCAACCCTAGAAACCCTAGAGTCTTCTTCAGGTGCTCTCTTCCTTTCATCCGCACCACAGCCAAGGAGCTGTCAAATCTTAAGAATTCTGTCCCTACAGGGCTTTGTTTTTCCAATCGCACTCACATCGCCTTAGTCGTTTATCTTGTATTGACCGCTGAAGTAGGCTTCTGATTGGAAATAATGCCTCCCTCCACTTGCCTTGTCTGTCTGTCCCTTTATATTGCTACGAGCCTAGTTACTCCTTTCAGAACATTTGTCAGGTTGTGTTAATCCTTTCATCAACAGTCATTTCCCATTGCCTAGAAGATGAAGTTGAAAATCCTTAACGGCATTCAGAGTCATAAATGATCCGGTGCTCAATTTCACAGCTTAGACTTCCACAGTCCGTCCCCCATATGCCACACCCCAAACACAAGTCATACGTGGTTATTTGCTCTTCTTTTTTCTTGATTGTGCCATTTCTTTTTAATCATGCAACTGAAAATAATAGATGCTCCTTTTGTATACCCATAGAAGGTCATTATTACCTTGTTTTCTCTGTACTATATTTATGTATACTTGCATTCCTATTTTTCCTATGGAAGAGTAAGTTCTTTGAGAGTGCATTAGGTTTCATTCATTATGTTTTTACTCTCCAACACCGATCCCAATGTCTTCTTTTTTCCTGTGTCTCTTCTACCCACCTGCACCTCCCCCTCGGCCTGCCACAGTCTCACGGTGTCTGGGTATGAGTATGGGATGAACTGTACGTGTATATTGAATTGATTTGAATTAAATTAAAACATGAATTCTTTATTCGTTCCTTTATTGCTGTGCATAGCTGTAGGCATGCAGGATGCTTTAGGCATTCCAAAGAATGTTACGTGATGCATTTTTTCCAGGTAGCTGTTAGGTTTTTCCCAAACCGTCTCAGTTTAAAAATACCCATTTATTCATTCCGAAGGATAATTTCTTGAGAGGAGATAGCTCCCGTAAAGTTCAGCACCAGCAGCAGAGGAAACCCAGGAAAAAAACCAAGCCTCCTGCACTTACCAAAAAACACAAGAAGAAGAGAAGGCGTGGACCTCGTCGACCCCAAAAACCCATCCCCCCTGCAGTACCCCAAGGGAACCTCAGCATGCCCACCAGCGTCTCACTGCCAGTGGAGGCTGTTCAGATCCGGTCAGTGGCGGCGCGGAAGCTCCCGTTTCCTTCTTGTGTTGGGTGGTTCTCAGAACGTGTAATTTCACGTTCTTCTCTAGTGTTGTGCGTGGGCTCCAGAAGGCATCTGATAGATCAGCCTAGGCTTTGTAGTTTCCAGTATAATTTTTACCGAACGTTTGAGTGAGAGATGTGAAGGAAAACATTTTGTTACAACGCAGAAAGCAGATGCTGAAATGGAGCATTTAATTGTCCGCTAAGATTTTCCTGCTTTAACAGAAGTTCCATGTACGTTTCAACAGAAATACTCCATCAGAATCCTGATGAACTACTAGTTTCAGCAAGGCTTAGCATTTGCACCTGAAGAATGAGGCTTCTGTTTCAGCTCAGCATCTCCACTTTGTTTATGTTGTTTCTAAAAATTATTATTTCGACTAGATTTGAAATTTACCAGAAATCAGTGCCAAAATTATAATTCATTCTACTAATTTGAAGTTGAACTATTATCTCGAAATTTCTCTCAATACCTGGTTAAAAGCTGCAGAAATGCTGACTGTGGATGGCGAGGTCTTCCTTTTGCTTTCACATGTCCTTCTCTGAAAGTTAGAAGTTTGGGTTAGGATTTCCCATCTTTGTGTTTGACGAACTTGTCTTGGGGACCCGGGTGCGAAGGGGCAAGGAGAGTGGTGGGGCCAACCATGTCCTCTTCCCCAGGAGCCCGTCCACGCCAGAGCTGAGTGCTGATGAGTTGCCGGATGACATTGCCAATGAGATCACTGACATTCCACATGACTTGGAATTGAACCAGGAGGACTTTTCAGACGTCCTGCCACGGCTACCTGATGACTTACAAGATTTTGATTTTTTTGAAGGTATGCTCAACATTTTGATTCAAGACCGTTTTTGTTTGATTTTGTTTTGTTTTTTAATGAGCTTTTTAAAAGGGAAATAGTGTTTCTGAGATGTGTTTGAAGTACCCCTCCTCACAGAAAATTCAGCGCTGCTAAAGCTCTTTGCCTTGTACAGGTTAGAGCTGTGTGGTGTGTCTCACCCTGCTATATAGGCTTCATAGATTGATCATTTGATTGCTAGGTTTTTAACTTTGTTGCTTTACAATGAGTCATTTTACTTTTTTTTTTTTTTCAACAAAAACATACTACCTTTTTTTTTTTTTTTTAAGATTTTATTTATTTGTCAGAGCTAGAGAAACCGAGAATGCGCATATGCACAACGAGGGGAAGCAGCGGGCAGAGGGAGAAGCAGGCTTCTCGCTGAGCAGGGAGTCAGTCCCACATGGGACCTCGATCCCAGGACCCTGCAATCTGAGCCAAAGGCAGATGTTGAACCGACTGAGCCACCCAGGCCTCCCAACAAAAACATTTTAAACTTGAATTTATTGAAGCCTTTTGGAACTTGTCCCAATCGTAATACCCGTATGTCAGTTGAAGTGCATTTTTCCAAAACAAAAGTTTGCTTAATCTCACCAGGTCTCTGGTGCTTTCAGGGGAAACCTTTTATATTCTTAGAGTGTTTCTTCCCCATTAAAAAAAAACCAAACTGGATATTTTTGTGGTGATTAGTCAAGTTCCCAACTGTATAGTTTTTTTTTTTGTTAGGTTTTGTTTTTAAAGATTTATTTATTTGACAGAGAGAGACCGCGAGAGAGGGAACACAAGCAGGGGGAGCAGGAGAGGGAGAAGCAGGCTTCCCACCAAGCAAGAAGCCCTACTTCAGGCTCGATCCCAGGACCCTGGGGTCATGACCTGAGCGGAAGGCAGATGTTTAACGACTGAGCCACCCAGGCACCCCTAGATTTTTTATATTGGAAGTGAAATCAGCAGCAGACCATGGGCTTCCCTTCTCTGGAAGTGAGTTAGAAGGAGAGGAACAGGATTAGCAGGCCACAAAAAGCATTTGAAAAGATAGTGTGTGAGTGGACGGAAATGCGGGCTGCTCACGCGCAGGCATGAGTTGGTGTCCAGTCGCCCACAGCGCCCTCCTGCTGGAGCAACGAGTTCAAGAGCAGAAGAACCAAGGGGGACACCTACACAGCCTTTTTTCTCCAGTCTGAATGGATATGTTTCCTATTTTAATGATTTTAACTTTACGTAAAAACACAGGTGTAGTCAGACGGGTCACCGTGCATTTTAAGTTGGTACTGCTTGGAATCCTTAGGAATTTAATGCTTTGATGAGCTGGGTGTAGAGGGTGCTGTGGATAAATGGAAGATGTGACGCACGTTCCAATCCAGTCCTTGGAAGCTTCTCTGTTCCACAGGGACCCTCTTTAATAGAATACTGGTTTGGTTTCAGTGATTTATGTGTTTATCAGAGAGCACTCACGTGTGCAGGGGGAGGAACACAGGGAGAGACAATCTCAGGCTCCCTGCTGAGCATGAAGCCCAATGTGGGGCTTGATCCCACGACCCTGAGATCATGACCTGAACTGAAATCAAGAGTCGGATGCTTAACCAACTGAGCCATGCAGGTGGCCATTTTATTTATTTATTTTAAAAAGATTATATTTATTTATTTATTTGAGAGAGAGCACGCACATGCACATGGGTGAGGGAGAGGGAGAAACATTTCCTTGCTGGGCAGGGAGTCTGATGTGGGGCTGTGTTCTGGGACCCTGGGATCATAACCTAAGCTGAAGGCAGACGCTTAACTGACTGAGCCACCCAGGGGCCCAATTTTAAAAAGATTTTATTTATTTATTTGGCAGAGAGAGAGGTCACAAGTAGGCAGAGAGGCAGACAGAGAGAGGGGGGAAGCAGGTTCCCTGTTGAGCAGAGAGCCCGATGCGGGGCTCAGTCCCCGGACCCTGAGATCGTGACCTGAGCCGAAGGCAGAGGCTTAACCCACTGAGCCATCCAGGTTATACAAGATTTGTTTGTTTATTTGAGAGAGAGAGCGGGCATGCGGTGGGAAGGAGGGGCAGAGGGAGAGAGAGACTTAAGCAGGCTCGGGCACTGAGTATGGAGCCTGATGTGGGGCTCGATCTCATGACCCTGAGATCATGACCTGAGCCGAAATCCAGAGTCAGAGCTCAACTGACTGAGCCGCCCAGGCGCCCCTTTAATACAGAATATTGTTGAAAAATAAATACAGGCATCTACTTTTTGTAATACGGGACCAGCGGAAGCTCTGCTCATTCTTGATGGCTTTTGTTTTCCTCAGGAAAGAATGGAGACCTCCTTCCGACTACCGAAGAGGCCGAGGAACTCGAACGGGCCTTGCAGGCTGTAACTTCTCTTGAGTGCCTGAGTACCATTGGGGTACTTACCCAGTCAGACGGTGTGCCAGTCCAGGAGTTGTCCGATCGAGGAATAGGGGTGTTCTCCACAGGTAGTGGAGCTTCAGGAATTCAGTCCCTGAGCCGAGAAGTGAACACGGACCTAGGGGAGCTATTGAATGGGCGCATAGTACATGATAATTTTTCTAGTCTAGAGCTGGATGAGAACCTGCTCCGTTCTGCTACCTTGTCTAACCCACCTACACCCCTGGCAGGGCAGATCCAGGGGCAGTTCTCTGCCCCAGCCAACGTTGGCCTTACTTCTGCCACTCTGATCAGCCAGAGTGCACTTGGGGAGAGAGCCTTCCCAGGACAGTTTCATGGACTACACGACGGCAGCCATGCCTCCCAGAGGCCACATCCTGCCCAGCTGCTGAGCAAGGCAGATGACCTAATCACCTCACGACAGCAATACAGCAGTGATCATTCACACTCCTCGCCCCATGGAAGCCATTACGACAGCGAGCACGTGCCGTCTCCCTACAGTGACCACATCACCTCTCCCCACACGACGTCTTTCTCTGGTGAGAATATGGCAGCTACCTTTTCGGCAGAGATGCCCATCATGGCGCAGCACTTGCTCCCAGCCCAACTCGAGGTGCCCCTTGGAGGAGTCGTCAACCCCAGAACTCACTGGGGCAGTCTCCCTGTCAACCTCGGAGAGCCCTCTCCATTCAGCAACCTTCTCGGCGCAGATGGCCATCTCCTCTCCACTTCCCTCTCCACGCCACCCACCACTTCGAACTCAGAGACCACACAGCCTGCCTTCGCCACTGTGACCCCCAGCAGCTCCAGCGTGCTCCCGGGGTTACCGCAGACCAGCTTCAGTGGCATGGGGCCTTCTGCTGAACTCATGGCCTCCACCTCCCCCAAGCAGCAGCTCCCTCAGTTCAGCGCAGCCTTCGGCCACCAGCTGAGTTCTCACAGTGGCATCCCTAAGGACCTGCAGCCCAGCCACAGCTCGATAGCCCCTCCTACAGGCTTCACAGTAACAGGTGCCACAGCTACAAGTACCAATAATGCGTCCTCTCCCTTTCCCTCCCCTAACTGAGCGTGTCTGTGTATTTGCAGGCAGGCGGGGAGCCTGGCGTTTTCTATCTCCGTCTCCTGTGTATCATCCCTCTCCCCCTTTTCCTAACGGAGATTTTAAAAATAACAGATGGGGACTACAGGGGGACTCCCTTTTCCGGTTCAGCAAGTCGGCCTGCGGCGGACCTCGCTTCAGTGTTGCCGTGTGCCCCTTCGCACTGGTGCTCATCCCCTCCTGGCAGGTTCACCCTCCCCCGATGGTTTCCTTCGTGGCTCAGCACAGTGACTGGATAGAATTGATTTTTAGCAGCAAGTCCTAGAAGTGGAAGATACCTCAGATTACCAGTGCCCTTTACTATTTCCTAGTATTCAGATCAATGCTTTCCATTCTGTGACCAGGTCTTGACGGAGGTGGTTCTAGAGAGAATGGTCCTATTCACTGAGTTCCCGTGTAAGCGATAGCAGATGGTGCGTGGGGGACGGGTCGGGGCTCTGACCCAGCACCACCTGCTAGACACCACATGAGGCCAGGATTCCATTCCGAATTGTGATCATGTTCGATTAAAAAGAAAAAAAAATTAGTCTTTTGACCGCGTGTGTGTGTGTGTGTGTGTGTGTGTGCGCCCGTGTGTGTCTGTGCAGGGCAGGAAGCAGCTGTCCCGTTGTTGTTGTTGTTGTTGTTTTGTTTTTTTTCCTAAAGAGGATAAGGCTCTGACTTCTCCTTTCCCACATCTCAGAACCCTCATCGGGTCAGTCATTCTTTCCCCCTGAATTAGTGAGGTCTCCCGCGTGTAGAGAGTGGCAAGCTGATGATGCGAATTGCACAACCCCGTTGTGCTCGGTGATCGGGGAACGCAGAAAGCCGAATTCACTTCGGGGCTGTGGGGACATCACAGCGAGCTCACGTGCACCGACCATGCGGTTGCTGAGATTCCAAGGTCTGGTGGGCACTTGGCCTTTTTAGACGCGCATTTGGTTTCTCCGTCCCTCTCTCGCGGAGGACCTTCCCGAGGTGTAATTACAAAAAGACCACATTTTGATGTGAAGAGCAGGACAGGTCAGCTAGGTTCGGAAAGATGGGATCTCTGAACTCCTTGGTGTGTCTTTTCCTTTTGGCTTTTTCATGTTTACAGTAGTGGTTCTTCGGTAAATTTGTAACTTGTCAGCGACACTTGTAGAATCAATGTACCAGTTGTGAAGTGATGTGTAATATCTGAAGGATACACATTTTAAAGTTTCTTTCAAAGCAGAATATGGACTACCCACCCTTTGGTACTTTTAAAATAATTGAAGTACTTAGGTTTGACTTTGGGGAATTTTTTTTTTTTAAAGTACCAGAATTTTAGGGTTCAAAAATCATATTGGTAGTTTAGTAAGTTGGTGACTATGAAATAAATCTGTGAGGTTTCTTTTTACCTGCCTTGTCCCTGGCCCCGGCGCCGGCCCTGGCCCCGTCCCCCAGGGTGGAACTAGATTCGAAAGGCGTCTGTGCTCTGCTTTTGCTGAGAAGCCTCACTGTCCCCTGAGATACCATTGGCTATTTATACCCGAGTCTAGTCTAATTTACATATATATATTTTAAAAGATGAGTAGAGAGAACATATCTATTAATGATGTGATATAATAATTCATTTGTCAGGGAATATTTGATCTTAATTCCTTTTCAATAGGTAAAGATTTGGATGTATTTTCCTACTTCCTATATGTAATCTCTTTATGCCATGCTAATTCTAACCAGTCCCTTCTTTTGAAAGCTTTTCTTTCTCTGCTTTTTAAAGGAATAATGGTGATCGGCAGGCATTATGCAGATACGACGTGCCTGAGATTATGGAGGGGGAAATGTCACATGACTGTATGAAATCATTATATGCCCTATTTTGTATTTATTGACGTTTTCTTTTTGTGGGCCAAAAATACATTTGTAATATATTTAGGTTTTTTTTTTAATCATGATAATTGATTGGAAGATTTATTTTTGAATAGCTTTGCCTTTTTTGCAGATTGAGAAATTTCTAAATTATAAATTATGTCACAAAGCAAAATTATATTTGGTATCACCATAAATTTCTATTCTGAATGGTGAGGACAGATAATTTGAGTATTTCTCACCTGTGAACCTATGTTAGGAAGCTTTTTTATTTTAATGTACTGTAATGGAATGATTACGAGTAGTTCCCTCTGCTCAGAAGTATCAGTTGGTCTTCCTCCACTCTTTCCCTTCCTGTTCTCAGCATCCCTAGATAACCATCCCGTTCCCAGCAGTCCGATCTAGTCTCCGTTGTGTACTAATTCAAGGTTGTAACAGAGCAGCACACCGACTGTCTTAACCTACCAGCCCTTCTCTGACAGCAAAGGGAACGTCTTGGGTAGTCGGTTTGAACTTCTCTGGCTCTTCGTCTCTCGTGGTAGCTGCTTAAAACTCTTCAGTTATCAAAACTGAGTTTGCAGTAAGTTGCACATTTTCTTGTTTGCAATTTTCTGTTTTATGTGCATTGAAAAGCCCTTTCCTGCTTTCTAGTAAGGAGGCATGAAATGATCAGGAATGTTGCCAGTTTCAGCTTCACACCAAAAACTTCGAGTCAGTTCATTTTTGTTTAGATGCCCACAGGGATAGCTGAAGAAGGGGCTCCCGTAGGAAGGACCACTGTAGGTTTGAGGAATTAGCAAAAAAACAAATTTGTCTTCTCATCTTATCTCCTTCAAAACCAGCATCCCTGCTTGCAATTTGCTTTGCTCTCGCGGCTTCTTGTGAGTCCCTTTTCGGAAGAGAGAAGAACATCCTGTGAACCCAGAGATAACCTGTTAACGTTTTTCTTTTAGCTAATGTGGGGCAATTCTAGTCTGTTGTTAGTAGGTTTGCTGTTCATGTGTAGAGAAAGGAATGAAGTGTCTTTCACTCTGGAAATACGAAAATTCGTGTCTTTAAGTAGCACTTACGCCTATCGTAAGGCAGTACTGGAATCGCAAACAAACTTCACAGGAGGTCCTGGTTTGGTGGAAACTAGCTTGTATGCTAGTGTGAAATTCAGGAGAAATAGTGGCAGAGAAGTTCACTCCATATCTGTAGTTCTTTGGGACCATATATAAAGGCCAGTTAGATTGTGTTCATGTGATTTACTTACACCGTTGCTGCGGTTTCATAGATACACTCTGTGCTCGGAGAATCTGAATTCCATTCTAAGGAATGATACTGGCTGTGATCTTAGAGCATTGAAGAAGTGTTTTTCTCTCCTTTACTCTCTCTACATAATGGTTAATATTATTTTAATTAAAGTACTTAAGACATTGATTTTTTTCCTCTGTAAAAATGGCTTAGTAATTTGCACATCTGCGTAGGTTATGTAGCTAGTAAACAATTCACAATAGTAAATAGCATTTACACTTAACCCACCAAATGACAGACTATGCAATGGAAAAATTTTGTAATTATTGTCACATAGCTTATAAGGTGAAGGATTTTTTTTTTCCTCTAGTAACCTACCATGTGAGATAGAACTGCTTTATAAATGACTTCCTGAGCAATTTCATGCTGGCAGGCACTGCATTGTGTCTAGTGTCCCTCCACGAGAAGATGATAATTTAATGAGAAGCAAATAGTAGAGATGGAGATAAAGTTGGAAAATGTGTGTGTGTGTGTGTGTGCGTGTGTGCGTGTGTTTCTTTTCCTTAAAATTGTAGTTACCGTCTCGAGTGGCATCAGGCTAAAGAAAGTGAATACTTTATCCTTGCCAAATAATTATTTATAAGATTTATTTCTTCAATAAGCCCAGTCTCAACTGCAAGCTAAGAATCCTCACTTTCTGTGACTAACACTAAAGCTTTTCCTTATCCGAGCTCACTCGCAGTCCATGATCCCAACCCAGAGGCAAAGACAGTGCTTTGATTTGGACGGAAACGGTGTCTGTGATCCATCCCCATGCCCAGTTTGTAAGCTTTCTTCTTATGTGAAAGAATTTATGTTACTCTTGACCTATACTGTTCAGTTTTGTTTTGGTTTTCTATTTTAAGTAGGCTTCACGCCCAGCGTGGGGCTTGAACTCACAACCCTGAGTTCAAAAGTCACATGCTCTACCGGCTGAACCAGCCACATACCCCGGTACCATTCAGTTTGTATTAGTTGGCCTTAGACTTGGAGCCTGTGTAGGTAACTCCCATCAGAGTTACCTAGGGAGGCAAGGGACATTGCCCTTGCGTCACGGGGGTGGTGATGGCGGTCATGGTAGGCTGCGTCGGCAGTGTTCTTGTGAGCTGGTCGATCGCCTTTTCTCCATGTTCTGTAGGCGGTTGTGGATTGGGATTGCACAAAGATGAGGCTATTCTTAACACTAAACTAATTATTTAATAGGTTTGGAATTCATTTAAAAAATATCTAGGTATCTAGTTTCCAGATTCTTCAGCCTCTTTCTTTTTAGCCTTTTAGCATTCTACTAAATTCTGTTTTTAATCTGGTATATATAGATTAATCTAATGCAGTGGTCTTCTCCACGGTCAGCAGAACTGTGCGGGTGACAGAGGCGATTTCAAAGATCCCTTGGAAGAAAATGTGGTCATACTGAATAGTCTTCATCTGTATCTCTTTCATCACCAACACCTACATCATTCCAAGGATCTATTCCTGATGAGAAATACATTTCTTGGGGGTGAGGTGGGAGGTGGACATATATGTGTGACAGAACATAGTTTTTTTTTTCTTTTTCCCTCCCACAGTACATTGAAAATACGGACTCGTCACTGGCATTCTGTAGAAAGGTGAAAGAATGACATCTTAGTATCTGGAGCCTTGTGAGCTTTCCAGTATCCTATTCTGGAGGGAACCAGAATCCATGCTTAGTAGACTAAAGTAACATTTTAAATGCTATCTTTGATTTGAAATAGATTTGAAAAATCTATTTTATTTTGAAAAAGATGTGAAATAAAATACCAGTGAAGAACCTATTTGAGTATCTGTCTGTTAAGCATTTCCCCCTGACCAATAATAAGTTAGGGAAAAAAACCCTAAAATACAAGTGAGTAATTATGTCTCCTAATAGCCAGTGTCATTAATGCAAAAATCGTGGGGCCGACTTGGAGAGCCTCATTTCTATAGCAAAAAGTCTCCCTTCAGCTCTAATTTCTGTTTGCTTCCCTCTCTCTGCACTGTGATACAGAGCCAAGAAAGGACGGGTGGCATTTCAGAGAGAGCAAATTTGGTATGACTTTCTTTAGTGGAAACCAGTTTCCCATATCTTGGGAATGTTTGACTACTTGAGTGGCGGAATTTGGGGGAATCTGAAATTGAGTCTGAAAAACAATGTTGTAAGAGAAAAGCTTCCTAACTCTTGGTAACCTTTGTCGGGCAGCCCAGCTCCCCATCCCCTTTCCCTCCTGCCTGCGGCCTCAGTGCCCACCCGGGTCCTCATGTCTGTACACACACCCCTGACCTGCCCTGATCCTGGCCTAAGAGTAATAGAAGCTGCCTCTTTCACTTGTTTTGTTTCTGTTTGTTTTTTTGTTTTTGTTTATTTTTGAGCTGGGGACCACTGAAGTAAGCTCTGTGTGCACCCAGAGTTCCCCTTGGAAAGATGTTCACCATTCAGTGCAGCGAAATGCCACACCGTTGCTTTTGCTTGGGGAATAGACTGATTTGCCCTGAACTGACTCCACCCGGTGTCGCTAAGGCCCCGTCGGCTCCTGCAGCAGATGCGTGTGCAAGTGATGGGACGTTGGATGCTTGGGACATGGTCCTCATCTGCTCAGAAGGGTTCAAATCAGTCTCTCTTCACAGTCATTGTTCTTTTCACTGTATAGTGTTGAGTATGTCTCAGGGATTCCTTGTGGAAATTAGGGCAGTTTTTAAAATAAGAAAATAGTTTTAAAAGTAACTAAAGGTGACTCATCATTGAAGAGAGCGCAAGAAAGAGAAAACGTTTGGTTTCATAGCCCACCGTGTCTCGCGTAGGGTTTTTTCCCTTGCTCCTTCAGCCTCTCATCTCCGCTTCAGCAAACAGAATCCTTTCCCATCACGCACAGCTTTAAAAGTTTTATTTAAAAGTTTCCTTCCCCAATGAGCTTTCAGAATACTTATTGTAGATTTTAAGAGAAAAGGTATATTAATTTATACTATTAACATCACCTCATAAATTATAAGTTTTATACTAAAGCTGTATTGAGTGTAATGAATTACGTTGCCTATGTGTTTTAATAGCTGAAAAAATTATATATGAGCTTTTTTTTTTTTTTTTTTTTTTTTTTTTTTTGACAAAACAAACTAGTGAAGCACCTTTTTACACTGGATCTCTGCCGTGTCAAGGTGTATAGCTATCCTTTGCTACCTTGCAGATATATAAAATAAAAGGATATCCTGGGGCCTCAAAATGTAGAACACCTTTAGACCATTTATTACTGCTCATAGAACTGTTGGGAATCGTGTTTCTTTAGTAAATGATCTGTGGTTTACACTTAAGATGGCTAGAAGCTTAGTTACAGGGTATATAGAAATACACAATAGATCAAGCAAAACTCCCCCAACTACTGTAGCTGGATTTTGTAAACTAAGTTTTTCAGACCTCTTTTAGTTCCTATGGATTTATTCTTTAATTTACAGTTTATTCTGTAAGTTGGGAAGTAAAAATAGAGAAAATAATAAATCTAGATGTTCTCAGTGTCTTATTCAGGAACTTTTTCTCCCTCCTCACTAAGGAATTCCCACTGTGACTTAAAAATAGAATTAAATTACTTGTGTGCATGTCTCGTCTGTGTTTTTACACACATGCAAAAATATACATCGGGGGCACGTGTGTGAGAGAGATGAATGTGTGCTTAGGTAAAAATAGAGGAAGGTAACAGAATGTATTGTAGAAATACAATTTATTTAGATGAGGCTATCAGAGTTTTTTTCTCATTGTCTCTGTAGTATAAATGCACCGAATTCTTCATTATGCTATCTTATGTTAAAAGGCTAGCTCTGATATCATGTGCATTTTATTTTAACCTTTTGATTAATTTATATTATGCTATGTTTTTCAAATGACATGAGAAACAGGTTCTAAGACAAGCCTCTCACTTTTGAGCATAAAAATAAGAGAGAGAGAGACGAACCAGACACAAGCTGTGTTTATCTACTGGGGTGATGGGACCAGACCAGTTGAAACAACTTTTTTTTTTAATGTTAATAATAGATTTCTTCGTATTCTGAGTTAGTAAAGCTTAGTGATCATCTTTTCTTGGTGAAGTTAAGAAAATTAAAGGCTTTTTATAAAGAATACCATTTTTTGGGGGGAGTGCTTTTTTGGAAGAGTTGGTGGGATCATTTCACCATGCATATTTCAAAGCTGGGATGATTTCAGTTATTTCCAAATTTTTTTTAAAAAGTTACTCAGTTGTGCTATTACTCATGAAGTTAATGTGCCCCCAACCGCCATATTTTGGTTATAAGAAAAATTATGCTACCCTTGACTTTTACCTAATTCATATGGAATTTTAAAAAAGATACATTCCTGTGTTTTGAGTTTTGTCATTTTGCTATACATTCATTGCTGGAGTAACTGGTGGTCTAATGTAGACAAAACTAGAGTTGTTATTAAATGCTCCAATCACAATTATTTTTAATATGAAAAGATCATGTACTTGGATATATGTCAAAACAACTTCTGAGAATACACCAGAATTTGTAGTTCTTTGAAGCCTCATTCATCTTAAGTATAGCCAAGACCTAGGAAAGCTCTACAGGTCGTTCCTTTTATAGTTGTATTTCTGCATCTCCCAGTTTCATTCATTCTTGCTTTATGAATTAAAAAAAAAAAAATCCTGCATATTTCTTGTACATATGCATGCAAGTGAAAGAAGGGAGTTTGTACTGGTGCCATTTCTCCCTTCAGTTACTGGTTCAATGGGATTTGCTAGAATAAATTCCCCCTGATTGAAGGGTGAAAATAGACCCTTTTGTGTATATCTGTACAGAGATGTGTATATGGGATGTGGTGGCACTTTGCTGAATGTGAACTTGCCTTGTCAATGGAAAGATTGAAAAGTATTACGTTTATTTATACATTTGTATAAATCTATATATACACGTATGTATATGTGTGTGTATAGATAAAGCTATATACATATATTTCCCTAAAAAATGTGTGTGTGTAATAGATTAACAGCCTTTGTTAAGATTATACGTCTATGGAAAACTCGATGATTCTGTAAGCAAGAGGAAGGGACAGTCTGGAGTCCATTATCGGTGCATACCAAGATGGAAGTCCTTTGGATTAATAGTCTTATTTATGGTTATTCTATGTGAATTCCTGCTAGAACTGTTCTTTCTTGCCAGTTCCACTGTCCTTCGTCTTCACTGCCTTCTCAAGCAGTCTCTCATCACACATCATGGTAGTTTTTTCCCCTTTATGATGTCCTCTCTAGCCAGAAGCGTTTGGCTTAAGCATAGTTCATTAACGTCTCGGTCTTGTCTTCTAAAGATCTTTATCTCTGATATTTTCCAGAAGGTGTCACTTTGGGTAATAGTTTGTATAATAATTTTGAGGATTGGGCATTCATCCTTGTCTCAAAAACAAACCAAAAAACCAACATTCAAATAAGACTAATTTGAAAGTTTTACCTGGATAATTTGGGGACATTTCACTCACAATGGAAAAGAACATAACTGATTTTAGTACTGATAAAAGTGTTAGCTTTATTTTCTCATTTATCCTCATCAATTTGTCATCTAAAAATGTGGTTTACTTTGTGTCTTTTTAATCATCCATTTACCATTTTCTTTTTAATGGAAGGCATACAAAGTCACACATAAGCCTCCTGAATTCTAGAAGTAACTCACTTTACTCATGATGACCCTGCTTCAGCCAATTCTTACGTAACGAATTTTGCTATATTTTCGACTTTTTTCCCACATTTGTGACATTCTGTTTTAACCTCGCTGCAGCTCTCTAGAAAACTTGCATCCCTATATATTGTGCCTTTAAAGCTCTTATGCACACACAAGACAAAAGTGTATATATACATGTCTGAGCATGTGTACATATACTTTCGTATATACTCACACAGTATGTCTCGTATATATTGTGGGAGTGAATATATAGATATTCAGAGGCAATGAAATGTTGCTTTCTAGATATATATGTATATAAATAGTGTTGATATACTGTATATACACATGTATATGTATGAGTTTTAAATGGCAATCTTTTACATTTAGCAAAATGCTGCCCCTACTGGAATATTGTCACTGCAATGGCAGTTGTATGTAATGATTTAAAAATACATTATCAAAAATTATTTAAAAAAAAAACATTTAAAAGTCTCATCTAAAGACATCCACACATTATTTATTTATCTTCCTTTTCCTTTTTATTGTTACATTTTTTTTTTTTAACTGAAAGGGAGACTGTCATTTTTAAAAATGCCATCTGTCCCATGGGAGAAAGAGAGAGCTGGGGATTCACTTGAGGAACCTGGTGCGTTTTTCCTCTCTCTGAAATGGAGATGTACCACAAACCAGCCTGTTTATTTCAGTCATAAAACAATCCTGTCATTTCCGTTAGCGTATGTCAACCACCATCTTCTAGATCAACTTAATTCACCAATTTGCCTCTTCCTTTCATTAATAAATAATGATCATTGAGATCATTTTGCCTGGGGGAAGTTAACTACTCTCTAGCTGCAGGGAAATCTATCCCCTAATTGTTATTCTGCCTTGTTCAAAATTCAACTTTGTGAGAAGGCAGCTCTCATGAAGCTTGTCTTAAGCGTGTTTTGCATTTATTTAGTTAAAGGTCTTCCCAGACTTTTTTTGTTGTTGTTGTTCTTTTTAAAGAACTCCAAGTCTGCATGCACTTGCCACAGATTTAATTCTTAGTCCCTACAGCTGCAGATGTCTTCATCCGTACATCAGTTTGGCACACTGAAGGAAAGACTATGAAGAAGAAAACGTGAAATATTTTATTTTGTGATGAGTTGGCAGCAGATGACATTTCAAGACCTTACAGAGAGAGGAACGTAGATGGACAATCCTAAATTTTAAGAAGTTAACAACAAAACAAAACAAACAAAAAAGCCAGTGAAGGAGGAGAACCCCCTGAAGACCAGAACAGAGAGGTTGGGGTCTGAGTGATTTCGTAGAGTAGTTGAGCTGGAACTTGATATCAGAAGCAGCCTTTAACAAAGCCTCTTGGCCGTGTTATGGTACTAACTGGAGTACAGAGGTGTAAATTGAAACCAAGTTGCAGTGGGAAATCAGAGGTGAGGCAATAGCTTCTTTGGATCCAGTAAGGGACAGACACGTTGCACAGTTTTCAAATGTCTTCTTACGAAGTAACTGCACGGTAGCAAGGACTAGCAGTTCTCAGAGCCCTTCTTTTTCAGTGTTCTCATTCACCTTGGCACACAAGTATGTTTAACAGGCCATACATTAAAAATATTTACAAAAAAAAAAAAAAAAAGCTGCTTAAAGGGAACTTACAAACCGAAAATCTTGTCTGCATTTGCGTGAATAGTGGCTAGAAGCTTAGTTATATGCACAAAAGCTAAGGGGCCACCCGTTTCTGCGCAGACTATAGCAGCCAGATGAGGACGTCGGCAGGTTTGGTGAAGAGCCCCCCCAGTTCGGACAGAAAGGCAGGTCTGTGGCACTGAGTGTGGTGTGGCTGGGGGGGCGGGACCACATTTTGGGAGGTGATAGGCTGTTGGTTTGTAATTTCCCTTTAAACGTGAAGAGATGGCTCACATTTTCCATATATATCTCAATGAATGTACTGTATTACTGTTTTAAAAATTTGATGAAATAATAATGGATTGGTCTCCTTTTGTTATCTGGTCCTTGTTTAATTTGTTTAAGGGTTTTGTATACAAAAGTTTACATTTTTATGTATATTTTTCTTGTGTAAAAACTGATGTAATATGTGTATAAAACACTGTATGTATTATCTGTATATAGTGTGACAAAATGATTTTTCTTTCTTTCTTTTGGATGTATTAATAAATCTTGCTGTGAAGTAGCCTTGTTTTGCGTACAATTTTCTTTGCCTGGATATAGATCGAAGCTGCAAATCCATCCTCCCCTGCCCCCACTTGGTTATTTATTTATTTATTTTTAAAAGATGTTATTTTATCTATTTGACAGGCATAGATCACAAGCAGGCAGAGAGGCAGGCAGAGAGAGAGGCAGAAGCAGGCTCCCTCCCGAGCAGAGAGCCTGATGTGGGACTCGATTCCAGGACCCTGAGACCATGACCTGAGCCAAAGGCAGAGGCTTAACCCACTGAGCCACTCAGGCGCCACCCCCCCCAACACTTAGTTATTTAAATAGAGTAATCTAGGGAGATATATTCATAGTTCTTTATGGTGAGACCAACAAGGATTAATATTTGTAACAGCTATGGATCTATTAAATGCTAGGTGAACTTAATGTGGTATCTAGATCCTTGAAATCCAACCAGAAGTTACATTTCTGGTAACATGAAATTGTTACATGTCATGATGGAGGTCTTACAAGCCAATTTCTATCTCATTTAATCAAGCCCCTTCTCTCTTCATTTTCATAGCTTCACAAGTACAAGAAGAACTTCATACTGTATAACCAAAAAAAAAAGCCAAAACACCTCGAAGAAACACTCTTTTCCTTTAAAGCATTGCCAAGTGTCTTCCTTGTATCTCCTTGGAATTGAAATGTTACTTTATTTTTTTAATATGCAGATTGGAAGTTTTCATTTCCTGTGCTGTCTTTTGCCAAAGGATTTTGTGGTATGCATAGAGGCTAGGATAAAAATTCATAAGGAAAAATTAGTTATCTAATCACATTCCTTTTGTTAGAGAGTTACTATTCGTTTTTGTGGGGCATTTAGACTGCTTTTGCTTCTCCAAAAGAAGTTCACATTTTGAGACTAGAAGCAGGTGCCCACCCACAGTACTAAGAAAATGGCCTGTGGGGACAAATGCCTCCATCCCAGGCTCTGCTTCCGAAATTGACAATATATGAAGAAGAATGCTTGGAATTGGGCACTCCACTTCTTCGGCTATATGACAGTTGACTTAAACTCTTGTCATATCTATTCAGGATGCTCCTTTTCTCAATACTTGCACAAATCACAAAATTGGAGATTGCGTTGACTCAGTTCTTTTTTTGAGGAGTAGATGGGGGAGTGAGAGTGAATCCCAAGCAGGCTCCATCCCAGCATGGAACCCCAAGTGGGTCTCCATCTCCCCACCCTGAGATCATGACCTGGGCTGAAATCCAGAGTCCATCACTTAATCGATTGAGTGCCCCCCTACCTCAGTCGATTTTTTTTTTTTTTTAAGAATAGCTGCCTTAAGGAGACAGTCTCATGAGTGAAATGTTTGGGTTGAGGCCACATCTTTAAAAGCTTGGTGTTGAGAGCCTATGGTCACCAAGTGAAAGCAAAAATAGAGTTTAGAAAATCTATTTTCAGTTTAGAGGAGAACCTTTTTTTAACTCTTTGTTGGCATGTCTTCACCTCCTTGCTCTTTGCTCTGTTTCATTATATATGTTTTGTTTTGTTTTGTTTTGTTTGTTTTTAAAGTAAGCTCCCTGCCCAACATGGCGCTTGAACTCATGATCAAGAGTTGCTCTGCCGACTGAGCCAGCCAGTGCCCCCGTCAATTCTTGGTGGAAAAGGCTACATTACTTAAAAATCTGCTTACCTGCATTCATTTGTACCTTTCCACAGTGTGTGGATCCGAACATTAAGGTGCTACTATTCTGTTCCTTTCACTTACTGGCTTCCTGGAAAATTCTTTAACTGACATGTGACTGTGGTCTGTTACTTTTGCTCCTTGAAGTCGCTGGGATGGAGGGATGTCTATGGCTTCGCGCTCCGCGTGCAGCGGAGCCCATGGCGGCGTGTGAGTGCCGTTTCTGGCCTCCCGTCTTTCCAGTCTTCTGTCTTTCAGGCCTTTCCTTATTCACCTACGGTGATTTCTGAGCACTTGGTGTTAGAGGCAGCGGAACACCGGAAAATGAATCAGGCCCGGATTTGACAGCCAAAGACTTTGCCGTGTAGTGGAAGAGAGAAGATGCGTCGCTGTACAAACAAGGTAGAGATTGCCAAGGGCTTAGAAGAGAGAGAACATGCTTTGTACGTTCGTGTCAGAAGGAGAGGATTTCCAACCAAGGAGAGAAAAGCGTGTACAGCGCAGTGCCTGTGCGCAGGCAAGGGTGAGTCGTGCTGGGAGAATGCAGGATGTTCCAGATGGAGGAGGCGGGTAAGCAGGTCGTGGGAGAGCAGGGAGCAGCTGAATTCGATGAGGGAGAGGCCAATGGCTATTGCGTAGGGAGCGTGGAAGGCGGAACAGGCAGGGGCACAAGACGGCTGGCCGGCTGCGATTCGGGAAGACTCTTGGGAGAGAGGTGAGCGAGGAGGAGGCTCCCGCAAGTCAGGCTTCAGCAGAAACTAGTCATGGCAGTAGAAACTTCAGCAGAAACTAGTCATGGCAGTAGAATGTAAAGGAGGGAGGAGTTCAAAGACTTGGAAACAGACTGATGAGATGGCGAGGGTGGGGAGCATGTGGAATGGAAAGAGACCTCCCCCAGGCTTCTGGAAGAGTGCTGTTGCCAGCGGCACGGTGGGGGGCCCCATTCAAGACCAAGGGTTTTGAGAGAACCAATGAGTTTATATAGACCTTAGAGAGAGTGGGGGAGGGGGGAGGGAGAGAGACTCAAGCAGGCCTCTCGCCCAGTGGGGAGCGCGACCTCCCAATCCTGAGGACCATGACCTGAGCTAGAGTTGGACACTCAACCGACTGAGCCCTCCAGGCACCCTGAGCCAGTGAGATTTAGACTTACAAAGCCAGAGCTGCAAGCAGGGACATCCAGGGGGCATGGACAACCACAACATCCAGTGTGGTCAGGGGGCAGAAGGGAGGCTCGAGCTGGAAGTAGAGGTAGAAACGTTATGGGCAGAGAGTTCCTTGTGGAAGCCAGATGTAAATGATCAAGGAAGAAAGCAAAGGACAGATTTTGGAGAGCAGCTCTGTGCAGTCTCTTACTCTATTTTATGTATGGCCCAGAAAGAGTGCAAACACTTTCCCTACACCCGGGAAATGCATAGACTAGCGAGCTGACTTGCCTCCTTCACACGCCCCCAGGAGCTGCGGCATTGTGGGAAGGCAGCCCCATGCCCCGATCCCAGCCTGCGGGGGTGCGCTCACCCCACAGTCCATCTGAACCATGGTCTTCTTGCTTGCCTCCCGGTCCGGACGGTATGCTCCAGTGCCCACAGTGCTAGCTCCTGAGACGCCGGCCCCAAGCACGGAGTGTTTGCCCACAGTATGTTGTACATATTTCTGACGGGAGTCAGTAATCTCAAGACGTTTGTGAACAGAAGGAATGCACATTTTGGGAGCATCTGGTGAGAGGCAGTGGCCCGATGGGCTACCGCGGTGGACTCTGGACAGGACTTACTTAGTTCTAACTTTGCTCCATTGTTTAAGAACTGTGTGATCTCAGGTGAGTCACTTAACCTCATCCTGCTTTGGTTTCCTACTCTGTAGAGTGCACCGCAGGGATGACTGGGCACAGCCCGTGGCGAGCACTGAGAATCGTCCCTGGCACTTACTGAGCGTTGGTAAATTTTAGTGATGCTCATTTTGTAACTAGAGGAAATGATTGAAGATACAAGCAACATAGGCTCCTTCCTAAAATAAGTGTCTAGGGGAAAATGAGCAAATGAACAAAGATTAGGGGGAAGATAGGGATAGATAAGGAACTTAGTCAAGAAGTTTCTGACGAGGGGTGCTGATTTTTGTAATACAAGAGGACATAAATACAGATGGGGTTACTTTTACTCAACCACATTCCAAAATATTCTAGGATGTAATCAGTTACTAAAATCCAGTTAACTGTAATACAACTTTGCCTTCTGCTTTGTAACTTTAAAAAACTTCTCCTGTGTTTCTGGGGCACCTGGGTGGCTCAGGGGTAAGCGTCTGCCTTTGGCTCAGGTTGTGATCTTCAGGTCCTGGGACGGAGGCTCAGGTCGAGCCCTACGTTGGGCTCTTGGCTCAGCAAGGAATCTGCTTCTCCCTCTGCCTCTCCCCACTCTCGTGCTCTCTTGCTCTCTCTCAAATAAATAAATAAAGTCTTAAAAAGAAAAAAAAAAAAAAAAAGAGCCAGTCCATATATCACCTTCACAGTCTGTGGAAGCTAAACAAGCCGCCTGCGGTACTGACGCTCGTGACCACGGTTATTTCTTGAAGACTAACATCTTCCCTCGACTTCTTTTCCCTTTCCAACTGCTGTCGCTTCTTTCCACTGCTAAACATCGTACTTGCTCTTTCCACCATTACTCGTGGTTCCACTGCAATTTGGCTTTCAGCTTGTCATCTTCCCGAAGCCGTTCTTGCCAGGGCCACCAGTGACCTTTGCTGTCCTTCTCTCTAACCTCTCCGAACCAGTCAGTCCTGACAACCCGCCATTGTCCCGTTTCCCCACTTAATTCTCATGCGTCTTTTCTGGGTTCCTTGTTCATTTCAACTCTCTTTCTTCGACCTCAGTCTGAACACATCTCCAACCCATTCTTCAGCCCTCCTGGTTGTTCTTCCCCTGCACCAGGCTCCCAATGCTGGATCCTTCTACTCCCATGGCTTAAACTCTGACCTCCTGGAGATGAACTCCAAACCCACATGCATAGCTCCGCGGGTCTCAGACCTCAGCCTCCCATCTCCCACTGCTTCCTGATGACCTCCACCTTCAGAGCTGACCATCGCTATGAATTTAGCTTGTCTAAATCCAAACTTAGCTTTCCCCCTTTAAAAAGTTTTTATTTAAATTCCAGTTGGTTAATATATAGGGTAATATTAGGTTCAGGGGTAAATATAGCGATTGGGCCCTGCCTTATATCACCTGGTGCGCGTCACTGCCTTACATCACCTGGTGCACTTCACAAGGGCCCTCCTTCATCCCCATCACCTGTCTCACCCCCCCCCCCCCTCCTTTCCAGTAACCCTCAGTTTGTTCTCTGTAGTGAAGAGTCTGCTTCTTGACTGTCTCTCTCTCTTTTCTTTTTCACCTTTGCTAGCTTGTTTTGTTTCTTAAATGCCACATATGAGTGAATTTGGTACTTGTCTTTCTCTGACTGACTTACCTCACTTAGCCTGATATACTCCAGCTCCATCCGTGTCATTGCAAACGGAAAGATCTCGTTCTTCAGGCTGATACTCCATTTACGTACACTCCACATCTTCTTTATCCACTCATCAGTCGATGGATACTTGGGCTGTTTCCATAATTTGGCCATTGTAGACAATGCTGCTATGAACGTCTGGGTGCATGTATTCCTTTGAATTAGTATTTTTGTATTCTTTGGGTAAATACCTAGTGGTGAGATTACTGGATCTTAAGGTAGCTCTTCTATCAACTTTTTGAGGAAAAAAAAAGTTTTCCAGAGTGGCTCATCTTTCTTTCTTTCTTTTTTTTTTTTTTTTAAAGATTTTATTATTTATTTATTTGAGAGAGAGAGAGTGGGTGAACGAGAGAGAGAGAGGGAGCAAGAGCACAAGTTGTGGGGAGAGGCAGAGGGAGAGGGAGAAGCAGGCTCCCTGCTGAGTCCAATGCAGGCCTCGATCCCTGGACTCCAGGATCATGACCTGAGCTGAAGGCAGAAGCTCAACTGACTGAGCCACCCAGATGCCCCTCATCTCTCCCTTTTTAATTTTTTTTTAAGATTTTATTTGTTTATTAACAGACAGAGATCACAAGTAGGCAGAGAGGCAGGCAGAGAGAGAGGGAGGAAGCAGGCTCCCCGCTGAGCAGCAAACCCGATGCAGGGTCCTGGGATCACGACCCGAGCCGAAGGCAGAGGCTTTAACCCACTGAGCCACCCAGGTGCCCCTCATCTCACCCTTTTAAGCCAGTTCGCACCTGAATTTTTGCCCTTGTTCATTTGTTCACTTAGTCCCTCAGCAAACACAAAGACTCCAAGTTACCCACACTAGAATCTCCAGTCATCTTGATTTCTCCCAGTTTCTCCCAGCTTCCCATCACTTGGTGACTAAACCAGCTCAGTAGTTTCCCGGCTGGTACCCTTACTTCCCACCTCCCCTTCTTCCCATTGGCCCTTTACATACACCCCGCCAGACTGATCTTCCCAGGACCCTCCAAAACCGGCCAGGACTAATTTCTGATTTCAGATCTGAACCTCCTTCAATCTCCTCCCATTCCTTAATATATTTCACTATAGTATAAACATAACCTTTACAGGCACTGGGAAACCAAAAAATACATTTGACTCGTTTTAAGTGTGTGATAGCATTATGTCTAAGAAGACAATGTACAGATCTTAATTAAAATATACTTTATTGCTTAAAAAAAGCGCTAACCATCTTCTGAGCTTTTAGTGGGTCATAATCTTATTGCTGGCAGAGGGTCTCTTGCCTTGATGTTGATGGCTACAGACTGCCTGGTTGGGGGGGGTGGCTGCTGACAGTGGGAGTGACAATTCCTTAAAATAAGATAACAGTGAAGTTTGCCACCTTGACTGAGTCTTCCTTTCCCACTCGATTTCCCTGTAGCATGTGATGCTGCTTCATAGCATTTCGCTCACAGAACTTCTTTCAAAGTTGGAGCCCGACCTCTCAAATCCTGCCGCTGCTTGATCAAGTGAGTTTCTGTAATATTCTAAATCCCTTGTTGCCATTTCAACAATCTTCACAGCATCTTTGCAGGGAGCAGATTCCCTCTCCAGAAACCCTTTTCTTTGCTCGGCAAACAGTCCTGTATAGGAAAGGTGAGCTCAGGGGTCCGAGCTTCTCTAAACTAGAGGTTTGACCTTGGGAAAATAAACTCACCCTCAGTGTCCCCGCCCATAAACAGGGCACTGGGTTAGGTGAGTGGTTTCTGAGTTCTGCTCTGGGAGGTCCTCCAGGCCCCTCAGAGTGGTGGGTAGGATTGCAACGTGGGTGAGGGGTGGCGGGGGGGGGGGGGGGGGGGGGATGTCAATGCTCTGCACTTCCCCTCCTTTTTTTTTTTTTAATTTTTTATTTTTTATAAACATATATTTTTATCCCCAGGTCCCCTTCCTTTTTTCATGAGTTATTATGACCAGTGAGTTCTGAAGCCGGAGATTTAAAATGTTTGTATATCTTCAGATTCTATAGTCTCTGCGTCTCCTTCCAAATCTGAAATTCTAACAACTTTTACTTTTTAATTTTATTTTATTATTATTTTTAAAGAATTACTTATTTATTTGACAGACAGAGCTCACAAGTAGGCAGAGAGGCAGGCAGAGAGAGAGGGAGAGAGAGGGAAGCAGGCTTCCTGCGGAGCAGAGAGCCCGATGCAGGGCTTGATCCCAGGAGCCTGAGATCATGACCCCACCCGAAGGCAGAGGCTTAACCCACTGAGCCACCCAGGCGCCCCAACTTTTATTTTTTTGTTTTGAAAATAATAGCTTTGCTATGAAGTACAGATATGCCAAGCTAACTGTTTTGGATTCTTTTTTTAAAAAATCATACTTTTCCCTCCTTATGCTACCAGATTCTAGCTTTGTAAAATCTTGAAGATTAGGAAGATCCAAATTTTAACGAAGTCTGTTGAGTCCGGTAATTAGGGATTATCACATCGCGGAGGAAACTCTTCAAAAGCATATTCATGCACCCTAACGTGACAGTATTCTCAAAGTATGTTGTTGTTTTGTTAGCTTGGAAAAATTCCTTGTTCTGAAAGTCTTAACCGCTTCTGCTTTTGGTGTTGTTGATCTAAGTGGTGTTTCTGGATCCCGGTACTGGGGACGCTCGGGCTCTCCTGTCGCGCGGTGTCCAATGGGTTTTTCCTTAACTCTCCCCCCCACACCGCCCCCACCCCTCCCCCCGGACCCCACCTCTGGACCCTGCCAGCCCTTTCCCTTGCCGCCAGATCAGTGCCCCAGCTTCCCCCTCAGAGCCCTTTGGCTCTTTTTACTGAGTCTGCATCCCTCACTTTTTAAAAAGATTTTATTTATTTGACAGAGAGAGATCACAAGTAGGCAGAGAGGCAGAGAGAGAGGAGGAAGCAGGCTCCCCGCTGAGCAGAGAGCCCAATGGGGGGCTCCATCCCAGGACCCTGAGATCATGACCGGAGCTGAAGGCAGAGGCCCAACCCACTGAGCCACCCAGGCGCCCTGCATCCCTCTCTTCCATCATCTTTCCCAGGAGACTCTGCACCCGCCGCGGTGCGGGATGGGCTGCCCCTGACCCGGGGGGGGGGGGGGGGGCAGGTTCTCTCCACGTGGGGCCCACGATCGTCCCGGAACGCGAGACCCGAGTGCGGAGACGCTCTTTGCCTCCTGGTCTTCCCAGGAAGTCGCCCTGTGAGTTTCTTGAGTTTCTCGTAGCTTCCTGGCTGCGCAGGAGGTGAGAGGGCGGGTCCCCCCTCCTCAGCTGCGGGCTGTGGCACCGGCTGCCCAGCAAAAGGACGTCCTGCCTCTTGGAGGTTCTCGCGCCTTCTGTCTCAGGCCTGGCCTGCGGGACAGAGGACACCGGGAGTGGGGGGTGGCGGGGGCTGGCGCCCGGGCTCGTTTTCGCATCTGTATAAATTAACCAACGAAATCTAACGGGGCCGCTGCTTGCTCTACTGACCGCCTCTGCCGCCCTTACTGGACACACGGAGCTACATCTGTGGACACCTTGTATCTCTCCTTGCTTAGTCGCTCAGTTCGTCCCCAGATATGCTGCAGAAGAATTTTTTAAAAAGCAGGAAGGTGCCATAGCACAAACTAGATTGGAGAGTGTTTTTGTTTGTTTGTTTGTTTGTTTGTTTGTATTTTTGTTTTTGTTTTTTTGGTTTTTTTCCCCTGCTTGCATTTTAAAGACATCTCCTCTGCTGTGGCAATTCCATCTGTCGGAATAGCAACACACGCATGATCTCTAAACAGTGTTTCCCTTGGAGCAAATTTATAATCCATTCACTGGTGGGCCTTGGGAAGATGTTTGGATTAGTTTTAGTGCCATTAAGAATGTTTGTTGGCGTAATAGCCTTAAAGCCTAAGTTCATCAATTATTCAAGGACTAATTATCTGTTCTGTTTATTATCTGATCCGAGCTCCTGAGGTCTCCCTGCTCTTGGTCCAGCGACCGGTCCCACAGACCTTTCTAGCTGTATGAGCAGGTGTGCACAGCGCGGTGTGGGTAGGGGAAGCAAGCAGCTGCAGGAGGTTCTGATAGGTCACGAGTTGTAATTGAAGAATTTAAGGGAGGAGGCTATTTAAAAAAAAAGATTTTATTTATGTATTCATTTAGAGAGCATGTGAGTGGGGGAGGGGCAGAGGGAGAAGGAGGGAGAGAATCTCCAACAGGCTCTGCGCTAAGCGTGGGCTCCACCTGATGACCCTGAGATCGTGACCTGAGCCAAAACCAAGAGTCCATTGTTCAACTGACTGAGCCACCCAGGCATCCCTGGAGGAAGATTTTTAAGGGGGCTGTGGGCATTAGTTATTAGTCATCGCAATGCTGCTCCTGATATTCTTTTTCTCATAGCCTGTGCACAATATTCCTTTTTTTTTTAAAAAAAAGATTGTATTTATTTATTTGAGAGAGAGAGAGCATGAGTAGGGTAAGGGAGGGTAGGGCAGAGGGAGAGGGAGAAGCAGACTCCCTGCTGAGCGGGGAGCCTGACACAGGGTTGGATCCCAGGATGCTGGGATCATGACCTGAGCCAAAGGCAGACACTTAACAGACTGAGCCCAGGAGCCCCTGTGAACAATATTCTTGAAGACTCCTTTTGAAGTGTAGAATATCAGAAGTGGAAGGGTAATTTAGACGAACACCTTAATATAAGAACCACTCTTCACTACACTTAAAAGATGTCTTCCGCTTTCACCCCCTCAGGTAAACTCTTCTATTGTGCAACTCTAGTAAGACAGTTCTGGACGTAGTTAAACCCTAAACATTCCAGCCATTGGGGTGTCCTCTGTACTTGGGGGACACACCTATCAAGTTTTCATTCTCTTCTTCACAATAAACATAGAGGTTCTGCCACTGACCTCTTTAGGGACCTTGTTTAGCAAATGTCCTAACTTCCTTGGCCTTCTATTTCCTTCTCTATGAAAGAAAGAAGTAGAATGATAGTACTTTAAAGTAGCTTCCATTTCAGAAAGTCTAGGATATTCTTATTTAAGTAGTGAAAGTCAGTATTTTCATTTATTGATTCCTAGTTATTCTTTTTTTTTTATTAAAGATTTTACTTATTTATTTGACAGGCAGAGATCACAAGTAGGCAGAGAGGCAGGCAGAGAGGGGAGGAAGCAGGCTCCCCGCTGAGCAGAGAGCCCGATGCGGGGCTCGATGCCAGGTCCCTGGGATCATGACCTGAGCCAAAGGCAGAGGCTTTAGCCCACTGAGCCACCCAGGCACCCCGATTCCTAGTTATTCTTAAAAATGGAATCATAAATAGTAGGTCTCAAACATGACTCGTAGTCACTAAATTCAAGCATACTCTTAATGTTGCCTAGCAAACAAGTATTCCCTTTATGCTTCTCCCTTTCCTAAGAGGACAGGTTCATACTTTCCCCTCTGTCCTTCAACCCTACCTCATACCTCATACCTCACCGTGAGCAGATATCCTTGCTTCCTGTTTCACTAACAAAACTAAAGCAGTTAAAGACAAGTCCTACATGCTCTTATGACACTTCTATTCATTAGCAGATGTCTCTGATTTCATTTACTCCCCTTCTTCTTGGTACCGTAGGTGATGTGTCTGTGCTCCTAGCAAAGACCCCCCCCCCCTCCCTTGGACTTGGATCCCATTCACCCAGAGACATGGCCCCAGGAACTTTTCCTTCACTTCCCTATTGTTTCCTTATCTACTGGATCCTTTTCCACATATATACAAACAGGTGTATGTTTCACATCTTAAAAGAAAAAAACAAAACAAAACAAGAGCCTCTGTTGCCTCCTTATTTCTAGTTATTATTCTATTTTCCTTGGAGCAGAATCGTATGTGCTTGCAATCTCCAGTTTCTCTTCTCGCATTCCCTCTCAAACCTACTCCTGTGAGACCCTCACCACTGACTCCTGTCCCCACGGGCCAAAGAATTGTCCTTTCAAGGTCATTTACACCTCTGTGTTGCTAAGTTAGCTCCTGCTCCTCACTCTACTTAGCCTAGCAGTAGCACTAGACATGGGGGACCATACCTGCCATCTTAAAACCCTTCTTATATTTGTCTCTTCTTACATGTAGGATGCTAGATACTCTTGGGCTTTTTACCTCATTGATGCTTCTTAGTCTCTCTCTGGACCCTCTTCTTCTCTCTGCTCCTGTAACACGGGGTGCTCCGGAACCCAAACCTTGTAGCTCTTTTCTCCACACTCATATTTGATGACTTCTCCAATCTCTTGGCTTTAAGTTCCATCTATTTGATAGCTCCTGATTTATATCTGGTAAAAAAAAAAAAAATAAATAAAAAACCCAAAACCAACCAAACAAACAAACAAAAAACCAAGACAACAGGCCCCAAATGGAGTTGCTTATGCTAAGCCCACATCACCAAAGTGGGATTTAACTTAATTACAGTTTTGGTTCTCCCAGAAATAGCATCTTAAACCAGTTAGGAGTTGCCTGGTCACCACTGGTTAAGTCATCTGCCTGCTAGGTCCCTTCTCTTCCATCCAAGGAAAGTAACCTTCCAATAACCAATTCACTGTGTTGCCTAGTATAACTTCCTTTTTCCTGCCTCCTTCTGCCTATAAAATCTTTCATGTTGTACAGCTCCTTGGAACTCCTTTCTGCCTGCTAGACTGAATGCTGCCCAATTCATGAGTCACTGAATAAAGCCAGTAAGATCTTTAAGACTTACTTGGTTGGATTTCGCTTTTTAACGTCTCTATCCAGTACCTTTCTTCTGATTTCCAGACATATATACCTGTGTTTTTGACATCTGCCTTTGATTGTCCAAGAGGTTTTCAAGTTCAGTGTTCAAAACTGAACTTTTGGTGTCTACCCATTGGAACCCTCTACAGTCAACCGCATTGTCTCATTATTTCCACCTAACGCCTTGGTACGATCCTTACTCCTCTCTTTCTCTCATCCCCTACATCTGGTTCATGGGCACATCCTGGGGGCTCCACTCTCACAATACACTCTGGCCACCAGTGGTTCGTCTGATTCGCCACCTCCACTGGTTACCACACTGGTCCAAGCCACTGTCAACTCTTGCTTGGATTATTTCAGTGGCTGCCTGGTCACCCAGATTTTGTCCTTGTCCCACTTTAGTCTGTTGTCAACAAAGCAACCAGAGTGATTCTATTAAGACCCTAAGTGGGATCACATAAGTCCTCTGCTCAGAAACCTGTGTGGCTGCCTGTCTTAGGCTGATGTGAGGCTCGGCTGGTGGGGCCTACACCCTGACCTTGGACACTCCCTCGACGCCCTCCACCGTGGCTGTGCTGAGTTCTCTGGTACTTCTAGAATGTGGGCCATACTCCTGCCTTAGGGCTTTGTACTAAATCTCTTTTGATTTGGAGCTCTTATCCCACAGGTACCTAGATATAGATCATCCCCTTACAGACTTCAGGTCTTTACTAAATTGGCACCTTCTTGTGAGGTTTTCCCAGACAGTCTTACCTAAAATTTCAATCTCCCCCAATACTTGCTACTTTTTCCCTACCTAGATTTTTTTTTCTTGTTACCACTTGTCACGACTAATATACAATGTGTTTTACTAATTTATTTTTTAACATCTGCCTCCTTCGTGGAAATGTAAGTTCCAGAGAGTGGGGATTTTTCTCTGTCTTGTGCCTACAGCTGCACCTAAAACAGTGTCTGGCATATGACAAGTATTCATTCGTTGAGGGAATCAAGGAATGATTTGTCATTGCTCCCTATCTGCTATGAAGACTAGTTATAATTTCTATTTATTTATGCAGAACATTCTTTAACAGTATTATACAAGTACCACATGCTCACATAGAAGAATTAGAAAATGTGGTTAAGAAAAAAGACAAAAACATCTGTAATGCCTTCATTTGTAAATAACCTCCGTGACATTTTAGTGTGTATTCTTCTGGACTTTTCTCACTGTAAGACTATACTTATAGATTTTTAAAAAATAGGGTTCTACTATACGTATGGTTTTCTAGCCTGCCTTTTAGTTGTTTAACATATGGCAGAAGTCTTCCAGTGTCCATAAATCTACATCTCCATTATCATTTTTAAATAGCTGCATAATAATTCATTGCGTGGGTGTACAACAGTTTAGTTAACTAATCCTCTTTCTGGACAATTACCCTACACATATAGGTCTCGGGTTGATGTAGAGGTGTTGGCAGATTTGAACAACAAGAGATCTAGGAGCAGTATGCCTAAACAGCTGTCTTCAATTACTTAAAGAATAAGGATGACAAGTGGTTTGCTTAGTTCCGGAACTAGGACTTGGATTAGTGGATTAACTTGATTTATTTTTTATTTAATTTTTATTTCATGGGTGAACTTTAAATGAAGGTAAACTTCAGCTTGACAGAAATGACTTTGTAAGACTTCTCAAAAATGGAAAAGGCTGTCTTCTTGAGGTAGTAAGCCTTTTGTGGAAGTTTTCAGGGAGAGGCTGGCTGCCCTTGTTTCTCAAATAATTCCTGCTTGGAATGGAGCTGGGAGTCAACAGCCCTCCGGTTCTGTGACTTCCATAAGCAGAATCTGCAGAAGAGACAAGAGTGAGCCTCTCAGGCTGGTTTGATGAGGGCTCAAGGCTGTGACTTCAGGCCTCCTCCTGTCTCTAGGTGAAGACAGGAAAAATCAAGTTCCCAAATTTCTCTTGGCTGTGTGTAGCCTGGGAACTAAGAGTGAGAAACCAGTAGGGGTTAAGTGTTTAGAAGAGTTTTTCTTCTTCTTGGAATTCTGTTATGTCCTGCTAACCTCAGTTTCCATTTAGAGATTATTCATTTGTTCTAGAGAGTGGGGGTGGGGAGGGGCAGAGGGAGAAGGAGAGAGAATCTCAAATAGGCTCCCTACTGAGCACAGAGCCACACACGGGGCTCTATCTCATGACCCTGAGATCACGACCTGAGCCCAAAGGGAGAGTTGGCTGCTCAACCAGCTTAGCCACCCAGGTACCTTGCCTCACCTTCCATTTTAATCTTTTTAAATTTTTACATTATTCTTTAAATATATATATATTTTTCCTTTCCCTCTTTGACTTCGTTTTCGATACTATATGCAAGCCACGGGGTTGGTAAGTTTGGCTGTGGCCGAAGTGTCTGGGGTCCGGGATGGGTGGTGAGGGGTCAGAGACAAGCGTGCGACGGAGGGGCCCTGGGGCCTCTTACAGGCTCTGCCGCTCGCCCATGGGAAGGCTGCTCCTTGCAAATGCCCTCCTCTGTCTCTTGCCATCATGACCCTTCCTGTTCTTGGTAAGGAGACCTCAAAAGTCTAGACATTTCTTGTCTCCACTTCTCAGTCTGTAGGACCCCTTAGCAGACCTCACACTAGAAAACAAAGGAGTAGGGTGAGGATAATTTCCCCTAGCTTGTTGTGTGCCTGTCTAGGCATTCCCGAGCACGTTGAGGAAGGCCCTAGAGCTGGCTGTCCTACATAGCAGCCCCAGGTCACACGGGCTACGGAGCCCCCAAAACATGCCCAGCAGGAACTGAGATGTCCTGGGAGTCTAAAATACAGACCGAAGGGGTGCCTGGGTGGCTCAGTGGGTTAAAGCCTCTGTCTTCAGCTCAGGTCATGATCCCAGGGTCCTGGGATCGAGCCCCACATCAGGCTCTCTGCTCAGCAGGGAGCCTGCTCCCCACCCCCCTGCCGCCGCCTGCCTCTCTGCCTACTTGTGATCTCTGTCTATCAAATAAATAAATAAAATCTTAAAAATAAAAAAAAGGCTGAAATTATTTATTTATTTATTTGACAGACAGAGATCACAAGCAGGCATAGAGGCAGAAGCAGGCTCCCCACAGAGCAGAGAGCCCAATGTGGGGCTTGATCTTGGGACCCTGAGATCACGACCTGAGCTGAAGGCAGAGGTTAAGCCACTGAGCCACCACTGAGCCACCCAGGCACCCCATAAAATACAGACTGAATTTAAATGCTTAGTAGGAACAAAAGAATGTCGAACATCTCATAAATAAATTCCCCTCTTAGTTACACATGGAAACAGTATTTTGAATTTTTGGCTTAAATAAAAATGCACTGTTAAAATTAATTTTCTCTATTTCTTTTGGCTTTTTAAATGTAGTTACCCGAGAATTTAAAATCATGTATGTGGCTTGCATTTTTGCAGCAGCCAACACTTCTACTGAACAGAGCCGCCCTAGAATTTGCTTGAAGGGTGGTCCCAGTCCCAGTAGCATCAGCATTTCCTGAGAGCTTCTTAGAAATGCAGAATCTCAGGGGCGCCAGGGTGGCTTAGGCAGTGAAGCCTCTGCCTTCAGCTCAGGTCACCATCTCAGGGTCCTGGGATTGAGCCCTGCATCGGGCTCTGGGCTCTGTCGGGCTCCTTGCTAAGCAGGGAGCCTGCTTCCTCCCTCTCCTCCCTGCTTGTGGGTGCTCTCGCTATCTGTCATTATCCGTCTCTCTCTCAAATAAATAAATAAAATCTTAAAAAAACAAAAGAAAACAGTTAAAGAGATGCAGAATCTCAGCGTTCTCCCCAGACCTAATGAGTAAGACTCTGTTTTATTCAGGTCCGCGGGTGATTCAGATGCATGTGCTAGCCTGAGAAGCACGGCGCGCCCCGGGGGGTTCCTGTAGGCTTAGTGGTCCTCTCTGCTACCAGGAACGCATCGAGCCCTGCAATGTGGCTACTAACCACCAAAAAAGGCTTTGTGAATGTTGCTACCCAGATCTTGTTGTCTTTTTCTTTCTTTCTTCCTTTTTTTTTTTTTTTCAGTCCCCCAGCATGGATTGGTTGGGTTGAGTTGGACTCTGCAGTGAGGCTGTCTGTCCTCTGATAACATGTACATGGTGGGTTGGGGGGTGGGCTGGGGTAAAGCAGGTGCTTCAGAGTCAAGGAGGGAGGCATCCGAGATCCTTGTTTGGTCTCGAGGTAATGGTTAACCTACCATGGAGGAAGAAGCAGTTGAGACCGTGGACTTTAGTTTCTGGTTCTTTTTCTACAAACTTCCGTGGCCTTGGTTTAATTATCCTCTCGTCTTGGAGTACTGCAAACATTGACAGTAGGCGGGGCCCTTTCATATCCAAGTCTCATGAATGAGGGGGTTGAGCCCAGAAGGACAAGGTCTGTGCTCTTCCTGGTGGCCTTGTTTTCTGCCTGTCTCTGAATGAGTCCGACAAGTCATTTAGCTTCGTGGGAAGTCTGTGAGATCGCCCACCGATCAATTATGGGTTAGGGTTTTGAAAATCGTAATGAATGAATGACTGAAGTTGATTTTTTTTAAACAGCTTTATTGAATGTCTCAGTGGGTTTGGGATTCCATCACAAAGTACCCCAGACTGGGTGGCTTATAAACATCAGAAGTTTATTTCTCACAGTTCCGGAGGCTGGGAACCCCAGACAAGGGTACCGGCAGGGTCAGAGTTCCGGGAAAGGCTCTCTTGCAGAAGCAGAGGGAAGCAAGTTCTCTCTTCCCTCTCCTTAGGGCACTGATCCCATTCATGAACACATCGCCCCCCCCGGCCTCATGTAACCCTTATTCCCTCCCAAAGCCCACATGGAGGGAGTAGGAGTCCAACCTGTGAATTTGGGGCAAACACCAACATTCAGTCCATGAGATTGAGACACACTATACATGCCATAAAATTCACGCGTTTTAAGCGTATGTTCTTTTGTTTTTTAATTTTTAATTTTTTATAAACATATATTTTTATCCCCAGGGGTACAGGTCTGTGAATCACCAGGTCTACACACGTCTTAAGTGTATGTTCTGAGTAGGATTTTCATTATAACGAAGAAGAAAAGTAATGACACTTTCCTGAGTCCACCTTCATTACAAATTCAATCATACAAAATTGCGGACATTTAACTGTTTTTGTCCTATAACGTGACTCAAACTTACCTCTGAAATGCTGTTTGTCAAAATTCTTTCAGAACGAGAGAATATTTTCCCAGAGAAATTTTCAGCTACTGTGATGTTATTTCATCTTTTAAATCTCTCTTCACAGTAAATTGCAGTAGAAGCTATTTTACACAAATCTAGAGTTGATATTTCTATTTTTTTACAAATAACTCTTTTCATACTATAATTCATTTTATACTTGGAAAATGGATTTTTTCATCCAATAAGCAAATCTAATCAACTTTTTCTGATAAAGATTTTTTTTTAATATTCAGAAAAAAGAATTAAGAGACCTGAGGGAGAACTAAAATGGATATTTTGCTGTGTGTAGAAATTATCATTTTCATAAAGAAAATAAATATATGTGCAATAAAAATCAGAGATGTAATAGAGAAATGACTAACCAGCACACAGTAGGTAACAGACCCAGGCTGGCTCAAGCCCAGTGAGCTCCTCAGGTTGAAAATGAAATGTGAATATTAACACTCTATTTTATCTTTTATTTTTTTTTTAAAGACTTTATTTATTTGACAGGCAGTGATCACAAGTAGAGGCAGGTAGAGAGAGAGGAAGGGAAGCAGGATCCCCACTGAGCAGAGAGCCTGATGTGGGGCTCAATCCCAGGACCCTGGGATCATGACCTGAGCTGAAGGCAGAGGCTTTAACCTACTGAGCCACTCAGGCGCCCCTCTATTTTACCTTCTACTCTCACTTTCCTCATAACATAATTGAGAAAACCTGTTTGAGGGATGCAAATACCCATTTCATTTCTATGTGTCTGTGTATATTCTTTTTTTGGTTAGAAAGAAGTGTCTTATTCCAACCTTCAGGACTTTTTTTTTTCCTTTCTCTTTTTCTTTCTTGAAGTATTTTAATATTTTAAAATTATTTTTGCCTTTTAACCAAAATGGTTTAAAGTGTCAGGTATTTCAAGAAAGCTTATGAAAAAAGAGCTGACCTCGCTGCCTCCCCCATGTTCTCTTTCCAGACACAAACTTTATCAGGTCGTCCATTTTACAGGTGAGAAAATAGAGGCTTGGAGAGGTCCACTGACGCATGGAAGTTCCTGTGGGTAGAAAGTGATGAAACCATGGTAAGAACTCAGATGTGTTTGACCCCAGAGCTGGAGCCCTGAATGATGATGCTTCTCAGCTACAGAATGTGTGGGACTCCATGGTTTCTGACAGGACTTTTTGGGAGGTGTCTTTCTCGCACACATAAGCCATCAATCAGGCAGAGGGAAAGGGAGACATACAAGGTCAGTGAAATCGAGCCTCCCATGACTCCAGGCGGCTGAGGTCTGCCATCGATTCCAGAAGTGCCAGGAGGAACCGGGCTCCCCGCTGTGGATGTCCCTGTCCCTCTCTGCTGGGGAGTCCGTGCTTGGCTCTCCCCCGCCACCCGATGCTCATTCCTTTCTGCGGCCTCAGTACTGCCCAGTTTGGGCAGGTTTGCAGGCGGCACCCGGTACCCAAGGCAGCTGCCCAGACAGGCACACCACGAAGGCATCCAAAAAGTCACCTGAATGAATTTTTGGCAGCAGCATGCAGTGTAGAGGAGGGAAAAGCTTTTAAAATGGGGGTCCGGTAGAAACAAGTCTTTACCAAAGTGGGAAGAAGGAATCGTCCCCACCCTTGAGATCCCGGGGGACAGCCTGACACTGTGCGCCTGGCCTCCGTGGGGAGCTCGCGAGCACCGGGCTGCCCACTGCCCCTGCTTCTGTCGGTGGTCCGGCCCGACCTCTTCCCTCCCAGGGCCGCGCTGGATGGAGTGTCGCCTTCCTTTTTCACACAGCTCAGCGCTGGGGGCAGGATCCCTCGTAAAAGAGGAGGAAACCTGTAGAGGGAAGGCAGGTGGCTTGCCCGGAGGACACTTGGCAGATGTTTAGTCCTCACTTTTCACAAATACCAAAGGATAATTCATTGACCCTTTTATTTCCCATGAATCAGCCCCCCTACCACCCGGATGTTTAGCAAAGAGATGTGCTCTGTGGTTTTTGTGAGTCTGCCCCAAGAAGCCCTCTGAGCTTCATTTCCACTGAAATCACGAACGGTGTGTGTGATGATGGTAAAGCCTTGACAGGGACGAAGCTTTCTTTGGCTACTCGCACCCCATAGGGTTCGACCCGCTGTGCCTTCAGCCTTAATGGCTTTATGCCATTCCCTCCCCCTCCCCACTTCCTTCCCCCTCCCCCCTTCCCTCCCCCTCCCCCTTCCCTCCCCCTCCCCCTTCCCTCCCCCTCCCCCCTCTCTCCCTTCCTTTCCGTCTTCCTTCCTTCCTTCCTTCTTTCATTTTTCCCGGCTATTTAATCAAGCTACTTGCCCTGTACTCATTCCTGAGAATTCCCCATTGTCATGACATTGTTTATGTCCAGTTTTTTCTGCATTCAACCGTAAAGATGTTTCTTCCCGAGAAACTGAACGTTTCTGCTAAATGCACTTGATCCCATAGGAGAATTGGGTTCATAAAATGGATTTATTGCAGACTTTATGTATAAATCACAGACATCAATGAAGTTTTTTATTCCGTGTTCTTGCCTTACGTCATGAAGCATAGGAAGTCTTTTAGGACCTGCAGTCAGACATGCGGAAACAAACCACTCCTTGAACTAGTCTGCGGTTTTCAAGCGCGTGTTGTTCGAGGAGCCACATCTTCTCATCTACAAGGTCAAGAGCCGTGTGAGCTGGGAACTGGTTCAGATGACGATGATCATCTTTGGACTCTGATTTCCTGCCGGCAAAAATTCCCTTTCAGAAACTGGATTATCATGGTGGCCAGCCACTGCAAGAAAGAAGCTTCTGCACATTGTCTGTAATGCGTAGCTGCTGCAGGGACCCACGGACGGCGGGAACAGCCAGTCAGGTCCCACCTCAGACCCGTGCTCCTTGAGGATGTTGTTCTGATTATTCGTGGAAAGAAATCGTGGCCGAAAGGGAAGGCAGCGGGTGAAGAGCCCAGGATTCGGTTTCTCTTTTCAGGTTTATTTTGGGCAGGTTGCTGTTTTTCTTAAATTGGTAGTACATTTTCATTTTAGTATTTGAAACTGCTATTGAATACTAACCCCCTTAGAATTAAAAAAAAAAAAAAAAGAGTCACTTATTTAGTTTAGAGAGAGAGTGTGTGTCAGCCGGAGGGGGGGGGTGGTGTCACAGAAGGACCAGCACACTGGGGGCTGAGTGCCCAGCCAGCAACGGGGCTCGAACCCACAACCCGTGAGATCATGACCTGAGCAGAAACCATGAGTCAGACGCCCAAATGACTCTGTCACCCAGGCGTCGTTCCTCCCCAGCCCCCCATCCCCACAATCTGATAGCCGTCCTGTTGTGGTGACTCCAGGTTTGTTCTTTTCCGGCTTTCTGGTCCCTCTCCACGCCCAAGTTTTAGTATTTTCATTCTTGCCCC